>NW_009735820.1:13153-16189 GCF_000703405.1 Apaloderma vittatum | reverse complement strand
GGAGGGAGGGAGGGAGGGAGGGATGCAAGGATGGAGAACAGCCTTGCTGAGAGCACAGGAATGACATGGACCTGTGGGAGCGAGTCCAGAAGAGGCCACAAAGATGACGAGAAGGCTGGGGCACCTCTCCTGTGTGGACAGGCTGAGAGTTGAGGCTGTTAGAATCATAGAATCATGAAGGCTGGAAAAGACCTCTGTTCAGCCAGGAGAAGAGAAGGCTACGGGGAGACCTTGTAGCGGCCTTCCAGTGCCTGAAGGGGCTACAGGAAAGCTGGGGAGGGGTTGATCTCAAGGGCACGCAGTGATGGGACAAAGGACAACGGTTCAATCAATTCAGACCGAACATAATGAAGAAATTTTTTACGATAAGGGTGGTGAGACACTCGAAGAGGTTGCCCAGAGAGGCTGTGGATGCCCCACGCATCACTTGAAGTGTTGAAGGTCGCACTGGACGAGGCTTTGAGCAACATGATCTAGTGAAAGACGTCCCTGCTCACTGCAAGGGAGGCTGGACTAGGTGACCTTTGACGGTCCCTTCTGCCTCAAACCATTCTGTGATTCTATGACTTTAATCCTGCCAACCCCCGGCTCATCTTCTGGGAACAAAACAAGGCAGAATTTCTCGTAATTCTCTGGTTTATAGAGGCAGCAACCACAGCCGTGTCTTGCAGGGAGAACCAGCGATCGCTGATGTCTCACCTCCAGAGAGCTGACAGCCAACGGGAAGCCCAACACTGAGGAGGTACCCTTGAGAAGGTCAGAGCAGCAGCTAACACGGAGTGACAAAGAGGTACCAAAATAGCTAAAACAATGGCAGAGAGTAAATAGGTACCGATTTATAACCTTACATCCACAGGAAGGGCTTGTGCAGCGAATACCACGTTAGGCAGAGAACACCGAATCGTCAAGTCCCGGAAACGGACGGACTCACTTGGGAGTGGGTTTCAATTAAACGATTCATCACCTTTGTGGCCCAGGAAGCAGAAATTCCTCGAAGGCAGCAGAGGACTCACCACACTAAAAAGCCGTTGACAAATCCAACACCACATACTGTCCCCGTGGATGCTGATTATAACCCTGCTCGGTCAAGACATAAACGTGTTTCCACCTCATCTCCTCGGCACTGCGAGAGTTACCTCCTTGGTGGGGCTGAGGGCACCGATGAATGAAGGTTCCATCGCCCAACGAACCACCGCAGAGGTAGAGGAAGGGGTTACAACCTGCGTTAATGCCGTCCACTCAGCGTGATGGCAAATGTTCACTGAAGAATTGGCTGTGACAGATTAAGACGTCCCCGATCCTGGGTTGTCTTTGAAGAGGATCCAACGCTCACAGTTCACGTGAGCATTTCCCACTTGCTTCAGCGCAAGAAGCTTGGGTTGAAGAGCTGCTGGAGAGGGCTCAGCCCAGCCTGGAGGACTCGGCAGTGCTGCAGATGAGGAGTGCTCACAAGAACCGTGCTGTCGGATGGACTCATGGAAGCCACCGGCTTTGCCACATAGGTACGGACTGACGGTGGAGGGACAATGACATCTCAGACCTTGGCGGGGTTTCTGCAGCTGGTGCCCGGTCACGGTCGAAGAACTAGGCTGGATTTGCACAGAAAGGTGGAAGTCTAAGAAAAAGGTCCATCTGCTTAAAATTTCTAGGAGCAGTAAAACCAAAAAATCCAACCACCTGGATATTAAAACAAAGTAGTCAAGACAGATCTACTTAAAGCTCCTGGGCAAGAAACATTTCATGGAAGATGATCAAATCCTTATGTAGACATTTTAATTTTTTGAAGGAGCTAAGCAGCAAAAGCTCTACTTACTGGAGGCTGGACTAGATGATCTTTGGAGGTCCCTTCCAACCCCAACACTCTGTGATTCTGTGATGAGGCGTGTGTCTCAAATACTTCCTGTATAAACAAAGCACCCAACCTGACTGTCCGGCTCTAAGGTTTACGTGTGAAAACAAGAGCATCTAATGGTAATTTTAGAAAAAAAGGAAGAGAAAGAGTTCTCAGAGTGAAACTGCAACCAGTTCTCGTAACAAAACAGCTCTGCCTTAATTTCACACACAAGAGCCAAAGCCACCAGCAGACAACTGAGATCCCAGCAACTGCTTTCTTCTCAGCGTATGCTTGAAATTTTTGTCTTTAGCATCGCGCAGGTGCCTCTAAGATACAAACATCAAACAGAAGGAGGTATTTCGAGGTTATGCAAATCAGGACTGCAGCAGAATCAAGTGACCAAAGGAAAACCAATCGGGGGGAGACTCCGTTATGACTCAAACACCTTCAGCCGGGTGAATGCTTCAAACATCCATTTTTGTGCTAGGGGCAGCTGGCTATAACATCTTCACGACAAACAGAATCGTACAAAAAGAAACACAGTGGGGGCTTCCACGTGCTCGTTCTTCTTAAAAAATAAAACCCAGACCAAATAAATCCCCCAAACCAACTCTTCAGCATTTGTATTTGGTGACCTAAAGAGAGAAACACAGCTCCTGCTACTACGGCTGCAGGTTGGCCAGTAGAAGCCTGATTTGAAGATTCACCATCGCTCGTGGTTGTCCTCTGCGAAGCTTCAGACCTCTCCCTGCGCGTGGGCCAGCTGTCCTGTCCGTCCTCCACCAAGCAACCTAGAGAGACTTTTCCAGTGGGCATGGCGAGGGGTTCCTGGCTTGCTTGTGCTCTTTGTTTTTTCAAAAGCAAAGCTTCAGGAACGCCCTGATGGCTTTAACACGTACAGAATCACACAGAATCACAGAATCACCCAGGTTGGAAAAGACCCTTGGGATCATCATGTCCAACCATTGACCCCACACTACAAGGTCACCCCTAAACCATCTCACCCAACACCACATCCCAGCGATGCTTAAACACATCCAGGGATGGCGACTCAACCACCTCCCTGGGCAGCCTGTTCCAATATCCCACAACTCCTTCCATGAAGAACTTCTTCCTAGTGTCCAGTCTAAACCTACCTTTTTTAAGCTTGAAGCCATTCCCTCTAGTTCGGTCACTAATTACCCGAGAAAAGAGACCAGCAC
>NW_009735820.1:12430-13077 GCF_000703405.1 Apaloderma vittatum | reverse complement strand
CCTCCAAACGCTCTTCAGAAGGTCTGTTCTCCAGTCCCTTGCCCAGCTTCGTTGCCCCCCTCTGCACCCGCTCCAGCACCTCGAGATCTCCCTTGTACTGAGGTGCCCAGAATGCGGCGAGACAAGCCTGGATTTTCTTCTCCCTAAGTGGCCAGAAGTGCTACGCGCATCTCTGTCTTGATCAGCAGGGCTCCGTTTCAAACTCATGGCTGAAACAACATCCCTCTCTAAAACTAACAAAAGAGGTAAAAGAACAGATGATTTAGAAGGACGGTGACTGCCAAGCCCGTCATCTGTGTCCCCGCCAGCAGCCCCCGGGGAAAGGGAACGGCGAGGCAGAGGTTACGACTTCAAGGAAACTCACCTACAGTAAACACCTCTCACGAGATACCATTTATAAAGTGTTGCAACACTTGAAAACGCTGTTAACAGCAGGAAATCTATTTAAAGTGGAAGGAATATGACCATTAAGGAATAAAGAGGGAGTTTCGGTGCAGCAAAGACCTAGGGCTAGGGCGGGGGAGGGAGGGAGGGAGGGAGCACCTCGGCGATTGCATTGACAGTTTTTCATCTCGGAGCCCCATCGCAGGATAAAGGGGATGGGAGCTCAATCACAGCGGCTGGGGTGCCTTGCAAGGCAGAAAACG
>NW_009735820.1:674-12257 GCF_000703405.1 Apaloderma vittatum | reverse complement strand
TAGTCTAGAACTCCTTCTTCCTCCCCACTACGATATCCAATTTCATAGTGCAGAATTTAACCCTTTACTTGCCTGGGCTGCATCCCTGAAGCTGCCTGACGCTAAGAGATGTCTCGAGCAAAGCCTGGCCACTGCTGGGTGCCTGATTTGCACTGATTGCTTTGGAGAGGGCAGCAGGGGAAGGAAAAGAAAGAAGAAAAGTTGTGGACACAGCCCAAGACCCTCAGTCTGCAAGCTTTCAGCCTGGGCAGGTGATAACAGGCGCCTGGAAAGCAGCTCGGCAGCGGGGAGAACCCAGCACCGCCCTGCGAGGTCACCGCTTCAAAGGCTGAAGGTACCAGGCAGAGAAATAAAGACACCCTGAGAGTCGCAGGAGCTAAGATTTTTTTGGTTTGTGTGTGATAACGGCTTATTCGCTTCCCATCAAAAAGCGGCTGCTCTGTCCGGAGGGAAAGGCGATCTTTTTGCAGCGAAAAACCCTGAATCCAACTGTGCATTCATCGGGCAAAGCGTGGTTTAATAATTAACTCTGAGCGGCGCTTCCAGAGCTGGGCTGGAGCTCTGCTGGTTTTTTTACCACTCATGGGCACCCCCCAGCCCCTCTCGCTGCCCGAGCGAACAGTCGGGGCAGCACGCGGCAACACAGAAGCGATATTTTTTCCAGATTTTATGACCACACTTAATTACCACCATCATTTGTGCTGCAACAGAAGATACCAAGGCAGTGTCCCCACTCTGGGCACCCAATTATCCACCCTCCGGTCACCAAACCCGTCAGGGAAGAGCATGTCCCTTCCAACCCCTAACGTTCTGTGTGAGTCTGTGATCTAGAACAGCTCCGAGCCACTGAAGTCTTGGCTGCAGGGATCATCCCACCACGGTTTAGGGAAGGAGTCAACCCAAGGACCCAAATCGGGTGGCCAAAGAAGCCTACGGAGGACGTGTAACACCAATATCTTACTGGGACCAGTATTTCCACCGCCCTGCAGAGGAGCACAGGAGCAAGCCACGCTCAGTCCAGACGGAAATATCCCATCTCCTGTTGCGCTCCAGCGAAAACCACCTCTGACACAAAAGTTTCCTGCAACACCACCTACCTCAGACAGAAGCAATATAAAACTTCATCAGACAAAAGCAGCAGCAGTTCTATACGTCGGTTTTTGCCTCACAGCATGTCAGCTAGAAGCTGGTTTTCCCAGGGAATCAGCAGGAGTCCAGCTCCTCTCCGACCTACCTGTGCCCACAGCAGTCAGCACTCCCAGTCTCGATGGAGAGAGGTTGCAAATCCTGCAGCCCTAGAGGAGCTGCAGCCAACACATCATTCAATCTTTTGCCATTTTGTCCATTTTTCTACTGTTTTTTGGAGCTACCTCTCCATTAGAACAATTTTTCTTTAAGGAAGGGTTGAAGTTGTTACACACACGGAGGACACACTCCTCGCTCTGGAAGTTGTAGTAGCCCTTGCCATAAAACATTTTGATTTCCCAAGTCTGTGACTTTTCAAATTCTCTAGTTACGGACTCAATTCACCTGATCAACGCCGCGAGCCAGTTAACAGCACAACACCGCCCTGCCAAAGCCACGTATCATTCTTCAGCACAAATCCTTTGCATACCAGCCTGTCACGGCAGCAATTAGCTGTTCCACTTTGCAAAACATATTGAGAAAGCACAGTCGATTCAGGCAATAATTCTAGCTTTACGAGCTTTAAACCAGCTCTCGTAGCTACGAATGCAATGCAGACCGACTGCACATCTCGCGTACGGAAAACAACCCAAGGGATGCCAAGGACGGAGAGAAACAGTGACTTTTGCTTTCAGCAGCCGCGATAATTAATTCCGCATGAAGAGGTGCTCCAGTAAAAACCACCTCCTTGACAGGTTTAAACATTTTCTGCCAGAGGAAAGAAGAAACAAGAGACGTGCAACCTTACCTCTATCTTCCCGAGGTGAAAGATGGTTCATGGGAAAAACTGGACTCTTCAGTTAATTAAACAGCAAAACAACCGAATCCTAGAGCCTCAGCAACCGCAGGCGTTGACCTTCCATGGGCAGTCTTCACGTGAACTCTTCTGGTAGGGGACCAGCCTCAATTACTGAGCCCTGAGGAGGAAAAAGCCAGTTTGGCTGCATTATCTTTCATTTATCTTTCTGAATTATTAGTCACACGACGTAATTTTAAGTGGAAAACCAGCAAAGCTGAGGTCAACTGTGCGTTCACAGCGGCATCATTAGGAGGAGCTTGCTGACCTTCTCAATATTATCAAGTGTCAGGTATCTTTTGTATCTCATTGAAAAAGAACTCATCAAGGTTCCTCCAGCTTTAAGCTATTTGGGGAAAGAAAGTAAATGGAAGTTTAATACTCTAACTGATCCGTTTTGTTGGGGTTTTTTATAAACTTCTCCCCTCCCTCGTCGCCGACGCCGCTCCTAAGAAATAAAGATCCAGAAAAACACAGCGCGGGTCGAGCAGCAAATCTGTCATGGCGAGACAGCCTCTACGCAACACGGGAGATAAAAACTAGCACCAGAAAATTACAGTTGGTGTTTACAGCCGACAGGCTGCAGACCACCGCCGAGCTCATAAACCTCCAAGATAACGAGATCCTCCCCTGCCTCACCGAGGCACCGATAGAAAATCGCCATTCTTACTAAGCGCTAAGCTAGAACCGGATCAAGGGGATTTCTCCAGTTCCTTCCTCTTCCGCGGACTTTCCGCATCGCCTTCGGTAAACCAGGTCGCCTCCGAACCCGAGACGAGCATCATTATTTCTCTGCTGCAGCACATACGCCATGGAAAGGTACCGAGAGCGCAGTTTGTCCGTTTTCTTCAGCTATCCCCTCTCCTGCAAGTCCCACCGGTCCGAACCTCGCTCCTCTCGAGCCAAACGCCGGTGCGTCAGCTCACCTGTGGCTTGCAAATGCTTTGCTTGGCTGAAAAATGTTAGCTCATAAAACCGGGCTCCTCATATGGTGGTGCACCGTCTGACTTCGAATGAAAAAGCAATTAAATAAAAAAGCAAAGAAACACAACCATGGAGATAATCTTTCTCGCAAGCCACCCGACACGTTGCAGTTTCTACAGCCAAGCTTCCTACCCGCCCCAGCAAAGGCTCCAAGGCAGAACTCCCGATACTGCTTTTGAACTTTTATTTGTAGCAGCTATAGGATGCAAATTCACCTCCATCAACCTGAGACACCTACGAGCTGGTTGGAAACTGGAGCTGGTGATTCCAGCTCCCTCTGCAATCAGCAAACAGGTCCACGCATCTCCCTTTGGAGAGGGTGCAGGTCCCCAGCAGCCCAACCACCCCCAAAGCTTTGGTCCCCAAGGAACCTTTCAGCCAGGAGCTCACATTAAATGACTTCCAGGGTGTGTTTATTTTCTTTCTTTCTTTCCTGGGGTTCTCAGGATTATTGGGTTAAATTCACACCCGGCATCTGAAGTCAGATGAAGGGAGGATCATCACTAGTTCAAACCCTGCCTGTCCCCGTCGCCGCGGCACAAATTAGTTACATGGACGCGGTCGTTAGGATGGTGCCTTAATAACGCACCCGTCATTAGCGACACAAGGCTCTTCCCAGTGACACGCTGCAATTGATTCATGAAAAATCAAGGAGGCAAAAGGAGGGAGGGAAACTCAGACGGCGGCATCGTCTCCAAGGCACTGGCAAAGAACAGCTCTGGAAGCTCACGGATCACCGTGCGACGGACAGGTACCGCCAGGGCACATCCTGGCGGGAGACGAGGTGCCTGCCAGGTTACACGCCCATCTTTCATAGAATTGTTTCAGTTGGAAAAGTCCGTCAAGATCATCGAGTCCAACCATTAACCCAGCCCTGCCAGGGCCACCACTGACCCATGGCCCTGAGCTCCACATCTCCACAGCTTTGAGATCCCTCCAGGGGTGGGGACTCCACCACTGCCCTGGGCAGCCCGAGCCAGGGCTTGACAACCCTTTCAGTGAAGAAATGTTTCCAAATACCCAATTTACACCTGCCCTGGAGCAACTTAAAGCCGTTTCCTCTTGTCCTTGAGACAAGGTGTGCACACACGCGCAGGTAAATGAACACAAAAGACGCGCGAAGTCCCGCATCGCTCAGGCTGCCAGTCTAGAAGCCACATTTTACCATCTTTTTACCAGCAGGAGATGGTTAGTATTTCTAAATAGTACATTTGTCCCAGCTGCTTTCACCACCCCGACAATACATAGCCCAAACGATGTTAAGGAAGGAACCGTAAAAACAAAAAAACATAAATAATGGAAAATTTAAGCATGTTTCCAGATTCCCAGGGTGAGGTGTGTGTCGGGGTGAGGGGGAGGTGGTGGGATTAAGGCCCCAAAAGTAAAAGAAGATGTTCCTGTTTTAAAAAAAAAAAGTAACTCTACTCAGCCTGGCTCTCATGAAAAGGAAGGCAACAACTGGAGTGAAAAGTATCTAGAACAAAGAGAAGAAAAACCAAATTTTTGGCACAGAGTGATACGAAACAGCAAGGAGAGGGAGCACGACACTCGCAGGTTTGGGTGTTGCAAAAATTACACAGAAACAGCAAATTCCAGCAATGGCCAAGAACTGTCACTGCCCCATGACAGAGCAACCACCGGCAACGTTAGAGGAACGGCAGAAGAACGCAACAGATATTTCTTTTCGTTAATTAAGAAAGAAACCAGATGGTATAGTCACACCACAGGAAACATTTTCTCTTCCAAGGAGCGACGCAGGCAGATGTGAAACAACAGCGAACGGAGCCGGTCGGTTTGAATTCAGGAGATCTTCAGCTGCATCCCAGGGGC
The DNA here is from genome assembly GCF_000703405.1 of Apaloderma vittatum. Classification (NCBI taxonomy): domain Eukaryota; kingdom Metazoa; phylum Chordata; class Aves; order Trogoniformes; family Trogonidae; genus Apaloderma; species Apaloderma vittatum. The sequence continues at coordinate 7,462 of NW_009735820.1, read as the reverse complement.
TTTAAAAGAGCCAGACAAGAAAATCTCGGGACCGTTGATCGTAGCTTCCTGTGAGTGTTAACTTGGGAGATTCGAGAGCACTGGAGGACACGCTGTCGTGTCAGTATTTTAAACGACCAGGCTGATAACAAGCTCTCAGGCCAGCTTCCATCCCAGGGAGAAAAAGGAAAACGCGGGTATAAAATCTCATCAGGAGTTATAGGAAGTAAATAACCGATGCCCATCGAAACACAGGTCTTCAATTAATTGTCGGGGGTTTTATTAAGACTACGGGATCGGCAAACTGCAACAGCTCTGACGCAACATCCTTTGAGTTCTGTAAATCATTTAGCTTTGTAAAGCACCATTTCTCAAGGAGCTGGAATTACATTACATAACGTGGAATATATTAAACAGATTAATAATTAGCCGAGCGACAAGTCATAAAATATAACCAGATCATCAGTCATCACGTGCTCGCACCGAACTCCCAGGAGGAGCCGTTCTTGCGCCCCACATTACTCATCCTCCCGCGACTCAGACTCACGCCGACTCGAGAAGCTGCAGGAACAGCAAAGGCCACGAGATCCGGATCTTCCACCAACGTGACTCCAAGCAAAGACCTTCCACGTCGTCATCGCTCAATGCCAGCTTGGAGCGGAGACCCTTCCCAACCCAGACGGGATGTAAGAGAGGAGGGACGCACCGGCAGTGCACGAAGGCGGCGGCAGCTCGCTCGGCGTGACAACGAGGGGGCAAGAAACGAAAGTAGCAGGTGACAAGTCCAAAACCAAACAAGAGACACCAGTTTCTTCACATATGACCCAGCTGAGCAGTTTAGCTCCTTGCCACAGGGTTCTCTGCACACGGCTCAAGGGAAGGCCGGCTGTGTCACAGAGCTGACACCCGTGACAGTTACTAGTACGATGGACATCACCTCGGGCTGGGAAAGCCCTGGAGATGTTGAACGATCAGAGATGATAGAGATGTCATCCAGGATCTGCATGTCCTTCTGCAGGCTCCACTTGAAGCAACGGGGTGCAGATCCGTGGAGGTTATCTCATCGAAGAGCAGGGGAAACGGTACTTTGGAAAAGATCTCGGTGATGGTGGACAACCAATTGTACGTGGCGGCAGCAGTCGGGCATCGGCCACACGCACGAAAATCTCCTGAATGTGGGAGCTCAACCCATTACTCCAAACACAACGGACCTCGGGGAGGTCCTACAGCCTCTCGCGGTGATCACATCAGACGCTATTAACAAGCTCTTCCTTTCCAGAGATGGTGAAACTGTGTCTTGTGAACCACAAGGAGCCTCCAGGCAGTCCCAGAATCGTTCCTGGGCTGCAGCAAAGCTGCAGAAGAAGTAGCGAGGTCCAGGGTCATCGGAAGATCCGAGCCCACGTCGGCAGAAGAAAGGTTCGAGAGGCAGACAGCAACACGCCCCTCATTTAGAGAGCACCAAAGACCTTCCGGACATAATTCCCTGGCAGAATCACTCCATTCCCTTGAGCTTTCCCATGGGCCACAGGGTTCCTTGTCCTCAACTCTATGAAGATTCTGCTGAGCTTTCCCAGGTCATTGCTACACAAAACCACCCGCAGACCACCCTCCGTAGCCCACAAATCACAGGAAGAAGCTAAAGGAGCTGGATCTTGCCTTTTCTTCCCAAAACATAACACCTCGAGGCAATACTAAAAGACACTTTACGAGCTTTCAGTTAAAGATATCAAGAGATGTGGAGGAGAGATAAAAGAAAGAAGTATCCATAGATTACATATATCAACAGCCCAGGGTATTTTTCCTTATCATCAGAAAAGCTTTTAATTAGCAGGAATAAGCACTTAGAAATTTCCAGCATTCAAAATCCCAAGCCTTTTCAGCAAAGCTTGCCCTGGCTGGTGACCTCTGCTCTTCTGTTTTCTTCCCCAAACCCGTATTCAGCATTTCTTGCTCCAACTATTGAAAACTTTGAATAAAGTGAACTGCCTCAGGTGTATTCATGGTTTTCCCTCCAACAAAGCATCAAAGGTGAGTTGTTCCCTGCAACCCAACACAGCACAGAGAAGAAATATCCCATGGAATCCCAAGTCAGAGAATCACAGAATCCTTTGGGTTGGAAAAGACCTTTAAGATCATCGAGTCCAAGCGTGAACCCAGCCCTGCCAGGGCCACCACTGACCCACGGCCTGAGCAACACATCTCCCCGGCTTTTCAATCTCTCCAGGGGTGGGGACTCCACCACTGCCCTGGGCAGCCTGGGCCAGGGCTTGGCAACCCTTTTGGTGAAGAAATTTTTCCTAATATCCAACCTAAACCTCCCCTGGAGCAACTTGAGGCCGTTTCCTCTCATCCTATCGCTTGTTCCTTGGGAGAAGAGCCCGACACCCCCTGGCTGCCCCCTCCTGCCAGGGGGTCAGTGGATCGGACCCTGGTTTTAAACAGTTGAAGCTGAGGGCAAGAAGTGGGTTATCCACGATCTTGTTAAGCACATCCACTGAAGCTGCTTTCAGCAAGGTTCAGATGCGATGACCTCCTGACACCCCTTCCACCTAAACTATCCCGCATTAACCACAGCAGATCCAGCCCATCAGTTCTCCTCACCCCACGGAAACGTATTCAAACACACCCAGCAGAGCCTGGGGCGTTGCCGAACCCATCAGCCTTTCCATCCGTACGCGGCTTTGAAATTTTACCGACGAGCTGAAAAACTGGCAGAGAGTATAAGAAGGCTAAAATCCAGCACTGGCGTTTGTCAGAGTTTGAGCTGACCCAGTCAGCAACACAGGACTACGGAGTCGTTCGCTCACTCCTATCCCCTCAGTTTTGGGACGGGGAGGAGAAAATTTAACAAAAGGCTTGAGGATCGAGACTAAGGACAAGGAGGGTTTGCTCACCTCTTACAGTCACATGCCAATAGCTTGGGGAGAAAACATCGAATTAATTTAGACAACAGAACTGTTAACCAGTTTAACCAATCCATTAGATCAGAGTTGGATAATAAGCGAAATAAAGAAAATCAGATCTGAAATGCACCTTCCCTCCACCCCTTCCTTCTTCCCCCATTATGGGGCAGTGGTCTGCCCATTACTCATTGCCCATGCTGCTCCTTCCTCCCTGGCGAGAGGATTCTTCAGTCTTCCTCTGCTCCAACGGGCCGTCCCTCTCAGGACGAAGAGTTTGGCCCAGCAGGTTTCTCCTCTTAAACACGTATTCGGAGGAAGTTCTTTCCTGAACGAGTGGTGAGGCACTGGCACAGGCTGCCCAGGGAGGTGGTGGAGTCACCAACCCTGGAGGTGTTTAAAAAAAAAGTAGATCTAGCACTTGAGGCTGTGGTGTAGTGGTTGGGTGTGCTGGGATGAAGGTTGGACTGGATGATCTTCAGAGGTCCCTTCCAACCCCTGACATTCTGTGACTCTGTGATTCTGTAATGGCAGAGGTGCCGACTGGCCTGGCCTTGGCCAGAGTTGGGTCCCGCTTCTGCTTGGCCTTGGGGAGGCTCTGGAAGCTTCACAAAGAGCCACCCACCCCAGCTCTCCCATCCTCACTACTAAAAAAACCCCACCAGGCACAAACCTGTCACATGCTGAAGCTCAAGGTCAACTGCTAATATATATTTTTGAGCCAAATATAGCCGCTAAACCATTTCACACGTCCCGCTGCCCAGAAGCAACGACTTCCCATCATCCTCCATCCTCCCCCCTAAACCTTTTCATCTTTAGCTTAACGACAACGTTTTGCAGTCCCACAAAGTCATGTGCTTCCTCCTGCATCTTCAGCCACGGACCTACAGGGCAGAAAAGCTCCGCAAGGGAGTTCTCACGCGGCCCGGGATGGACCGAGCCACCGCAGCACCTTTGAAGCGGTCACCACTGAGCGTGTGAAACATGCATCTTTCAATACCGCCCTTGTTACGTTCTACTCCAGGCTCTAAATATTTGAATCGGGGCCTCTTTAATATTAAAACGCGTCAAAAGAAGGGGCTGTGGAGGCAGGATGGGGGGGGCTCCAGACCTACAGCGGGAAGACAAACGTGGGTTTGTCCAACCTCGTCCTCTCCTGTCTGTTTGTTCCATTTAGCCTCAGGAATCGAAGCTAATAAATTACACCCAGCCATAAAAAGCAAGTGGAAAGGAGTTAGGAGGGATTCGATGTTTATTATATGTTGGCAAAATCCATAATTTATTTACTTGATTTTCACTGCTCTATATAAAAAGGGCACGCTACAAAGCGAGAATAAAAAGGAGCAGCTTTGTAGCAGGGACCTTCCCTCTCTGCCTGCTCACAAGGAACGGGCAGCACCAGAGGTGGTTTTTTTTGCAACTCCTCCAAACTCTAAGGCTGTAGAGGCAGTGTAAATGCCGCATTTTTAAAAGGGATATTTAATCTCCCTCCTTTAAGGCAACAGTTTCAAGGCAACGCTAATTTTCATTATATTGCTCGCCCCCTGCTCCATGAAAGTACGCTTTCAGGTTCCCTTTAAATTTGATTTTGCTTAAGAACTCGCACTCATTTTTGGGCATCTGGAAAGCTTGTTTTTCTCCTTATCTCCTTTCTCCTATAGTCCTGCCTGATTTATACCCAGTACCAAATAAGTGTTGCAGGAGACGCAGAGAGAAAAGCCGTTTTGCAAGAGGGCTCAATGTGTTTGCCAGTTAACTGTTGCAAATTAAAAGGTCAGAAAAACAATCGCTGTATTTGGAAAGAATAATTTTACACAACTGAATGAAAAAAAAAAATATATTAACTTTGTTCCAGTAAAGCAAGTTGTCTTATCTACCCATGAGGAAGTTTAATAAACAGCTTTCTGTTCTTCTAAGGTTTTGAACGCGCGCCAGGTTTTGCAGGGATCTCGCTCGCCCGAGATGGAACTGCGGGGCTTTAACTGAAAAGCAGGAACGTGTAAAACATGTTTTAAAAGAAATCCGACGGAGACATTGATTGGGTTTGTTCACTGAAGCCGATCGATAACAACAGACACCAAAGTCACATCTGCGGATTGCTCCTGCTGCCACGGATCGGGAGCAGGGAATTAACCTGCCCGAGGTGCTCCCGTAAGGCACCGAGACCGGGTGAGGATCCTGCCGGGCTTTTGCCAACTCGAGGCGAGGGCAGCTCTGGGTGGAAACACCTCGGTTTCTCTGTCGAGGCTGGTCGCCAGCCCTGCTGGAGAGAGGGAGAAGCAGCTCCAAGGTTGGGGCAAAGCAGCAACAAGAGCTTTTTGCGGAGCACTGCTCAACCCTCCTGGTCTTGGCAGCGATCCTTGGAGTTATCCCAAGGGCTGGAGGCCAGGCTGAGTTTCACCACTGCAGAATTTGGGGTTTGACCCACCGAGAGATAAGCGAGGACGAGCTGAGGTGGAGGGCTGCTGGGTCCCTAACTCCCTGTCTCCATGTGGCACACAGGAAGAGCTCGAAGGCAAGGAAAAAACGTATTTACGTACGTAACACCGAGCATAACAGAAGTTGCCACAGGTCTCTGCAACAACCTGCCGCGTCTGTGAACACTCAGCCCGCCACACCATCACCAGCTTTTCTTCAGGCGCCCGCCTCATCGTCACACACAGCCCATAGTTCCCCATGTTGATATTTATGCAAATTGCTGCGATTTCGAACCAGCTCGACATTTCCCAAGTGCCACGAAGCCACCGCAAGCACTTTGCTGGCAGAAGTCCCCAGCTAGACCAATCCACGAGCTCCAGGCAGTGGAAATCTCGCAAGTCTTGCCCGTCATCGGCTCTGGGGGACACTGAACCTGCTGCAGGATCCTGCAAAGAGAACGAACCTGAAAGCTCTTTAGCTTTCCAAGGGTGCTTCAGCCATCCCTGCCGCCAGAGCCGTGAGCAGGACTCCTGTTGTGCATCCTGAAAGCACAAGTTAACCTGTAAGGGCAGAAAAGAAAATCCCCAAACCAAAAACCCAAAGCAGTTTTCTACCCGTGCACAACCCAGCAGCCCGGATGCCCACTCATGACATTTTGTCAAATTAATCCACGGCTTGCTCCTAGCCAAAGGAACCATTAAATTTACGTCCAAAACCTCTAAATTAACGACCTCAACGACACACGCTTTCCATTAGCTTTTAATAACTTCCTGATATAGATTAGATCCAACTTCATTCCTCCCTCCCTCAGCAGCTGAACACGAACTCTACAAACACCCCGGTTTCTGGAACGGCATCCGCATTCTCAGAATATTCATTTTCTCTCATTAGGGCACATTTGGTCGTGAGCCAAACGACATATAAATAATTATTTACACAGCTCAGTACTCCCGCGGTGCTCAGGTTCTTTTTTTTTTTCCTTCCAAAGCCTCACAGTTATCTGAAAAAGCGTCTACCGTCATTTGCAAACTATTTTGTCAGCCTGATGCCAAAGGGGGAAAACCGCTTGCTTGCTGGATGTCAGCTCCTTGGAAAGGCAGAAATTGCACGATGTTTCCAAAGGGCTACACTTGAAGTTATCTCTGAGTAATCTAGGAGAGATGATCATGTACAGAAGAGAGTTGCAGGTTTGAAGAGCTGTGCAGACGCCGACTCCTCGGGCTGTGAAGAAGACGCGTCTTCGAAAGCGGAGTTTAAGCTGTCACAGGTTCCCTGTTCCAACAGAACCAGCTCCTCCACGCTTTAAAAATAAATCCCTAATCTGAGCTCGCCTGCAGAGAACAATCTCGATCTCAGGAACGTGAGATCGACTTTTAATTCTTTCCTACCTTTTTTTTTTCTCTCAACTCAAGAGCCCAACGAGGACGATTAAACGATGACAAACGGGTTCGTGCGGGTACCACCGTGGGACAGGCTGCCAGCCCAGCC
>NW_009735820.1:0-643 GCF_000703405.1 Apaloderma vittatum | reverse complement strand
GTGGGACAGCTTGCCAGCCAAGCCAACCCCACGAGGTGCCCCAAGATGCTGTTGTACCAGGAGATGCACAGACACTGCCGTGGCCTCAACTCCTCGCCATCACTCGAGCAGCTGCGTGCTGGATTACAAGTACGTGGTACAGTACTTTAAACTGTTTACTTTCTTACTATCCGTCATTAAAATGTGCTTAAAGACAAGCACCAGCAGCCCAGGACAGATGTTCTCGCCTTGTTGGGTTTTTTTAACTCCACGACAAAATGCAATTTTAGGAAAAAAAACTAAACGAGAAGGGTATCATATCTAAATCACATGAAGGACATTGTATGTAGAACAACAGAGTTCCAAATTATTTGTTGATACATTAACAGAGAGAAGGGGTCCAACAGTGACAACTTTGCTATTCAGCCATATGCCTGGACTTCAGCTCTTAAGCATCCTGGTCAGACACTTTGAAATCTAAAGATTGTCCCAGCACTGAAACAACGACAGGGGAGGCATTAGATATTGTCAAATCCTGATTCTCTGGATTTCAATGAGTTTGGAATTTCAATTATGTGAGAACTCAAATGCGGTTTTACAAGGGTCTGGGTCGTGCTGAGTCAACCTTGGGAGTCACAGAATCATTGAGGTTGGAAAAGACCTC
>NW_009735819.1:3557-14155 GCF_000703405.1 Apaloderma vittatum | reverse complement strand
AAGGCCAATGGCTTCCTGGGGTGGGTTAGAAAAGGAGTAGTGAGTAGGTCTAGAGAGGTCCTCCTGCTCCTCTACTCTGCCCTGGTGAGGCCACATCTGGAATTTTGTGTCCAGTTCTGGGCCTCTCAGCTCGAGAGAGACAGGGAACTGCTGGAGAGAGTCCAGCGCAGCCACAGGGATGATGGAGGGATGGAACATCTCCCTTATGAGGAAAGGCTGAAGGAGCTGGGGCTCTTTAGCTTGGAGAAGAGGAGGCTGGGGGGTGACCTCATTCATGTTTATAAATATGTCAGGGATGAGTGTCAGGAGGACGGAGCCAGGCTCTTCTCAGGGATGTCTAATGACAGGACAAGGGGCAATGGGTTCAAGCTGGAACATAGGAGGTTCCACAAAAATATTAGAAAAAACTTTTTCCCTGTGAGGGTGCCGGAGCCCTGGCTCAGGCTGCCCAGGGAGGTTGTGGAGTCTCCTTCTCTGGAGACGTTCAAAACCCACCTGGACGCGTTCCTGCGTGACCTACTGTGGGTGATCCTGCTCTGGCAGGGGGGCTGGACTAGATGATCTTTTGAGGTCCCTTCCAACCCCTGACATTCTGTGATTCTGTGATCCTCCAGTGGCAGAATTTCTTTCACCTCTTAACTAGCTTTACACCTGAACACCTGATGCTAATTTAAGCACACTCTGTTGCAGCTCATACCTAGGACATTCTGCCCAGGCCACAAAGGCCAGAAATTAAAATATCACTTCAATTTGAAAAGATGGGCTCAAGCCAAAATTCTGAAAGTAGCATGCTCCCGAAGTTCAGCCCCATGCTAGGAGATACAGAGAGCAAGCTGAAATGGTACTGCAATTTTTGGTTTACAGTTTGAGAAGAAAGTCTAATTTTCAAGAAACAAATTGATCTGAAGAGCAAATTCTGAGCCTTTCAACTAGTTCTATTCTTATCTAAATAGCTGCAAAGTGAGGAGTTGTCTTTTCACTAAAAAAAAGAGTTTTAGGTCTAAAATTGTGGTGTGATGACTGTTCCACATGCACTGGCACAGCACCTACAAGCTGGTCTCAGGTGGAGCCTCCTGGCATTGCAGTGCTAAATATAATTAAATGTTCTACCAAAATGAACACATTCAGGAAATCTAGAGCTGCCTCTGGATATGCTTAGGTGAGTGCTTGTACTCCAATTAGACACACTGATTGGCTTTCTTCTGTCATGTGTTAGGACACAGGTATATAGGACACCTCTATTTCAGTGGCAAAGTTGATTTAAGAAATCCTTGGCTCTTGTCCCAGCTCTGCAGTTCACCACCCTCACCAGCTGTGCCAGGTTAAACTTCTTAGGAGTTTCCCTCCACACAAGATCTGAGTTAAAGGTGCACCAAATCATGTCAGTAATTACTTGCAGGTCTGCTGCTCCTTCTGGGCTAGCTGCAAGGTACTGCATTACAGAATAAAATAAGGCCATGCAAACCTTCTGCTCTGGTGCTTCAAACAAGCTCAAGTCACTTGTGATGGACTAATTGTGATCCGTACGTTATAAAGTATCCTTGAAATATGTCGAGTGAGAAAAATTGTGATTGTCTGCTAGTTTACTCAGAAGATGCAGAATGTTCTATTGACTGGCCCAAGATACTGTATGAATACTGTAGCAAAACCAGGCATTGAAACTGGAATTGCAGTCCTCTCAATCATTCCTTTAAGCTGGAGTCGTACCTACTTGGTCTAAGATGGCCTCTATACTCCAGTGGACCAGCGAGGAAGAAAAGTGATTTCTCAGCTGTTGTGAGCTCTGTGCAGGAATGTGATCTGACCTCCAATTGATTGTGCTGGTAAAGACAAGCTCCACCTCCGTGACTGAAGCTTGTAGCTGCTGAGATCCTGTAGGATCATCCGTAAGGAGGTTACTCAGTGGTTGTGTAGGACCTTCCACTTTTGCCTCCTACCATAGGTGAAGGGATGGCCATGCAGGGCAAGTGGGATACACTCATGGGCTGATGTGCATAGCTGAGGTGTTCTGGATAAGGGAAGGGAAAAAGAAAGGCTGAGACCTGGCTCTTTCTGCATATCAGCACAGCTTGGTGCAGACCTGAAAGCCGCTGTCACCTGCCCCATGGCTGGGCAAACAACATTTGAGAGCCTCAGCTCCAGGCCAGAGACAGCATGCCAACAGTGCCACAAGCCCTGTATGGTGTGAAATGCTTCCCCTTCATTTGAAGACACTGAACATCTCATCATAACACAGCTACAGCACTTATTGAAAATACGAAAGAGTTATCTCGACAATTACTCCTCGGAGTATCCCACAATACAAAGTCTTGGCTGATCGAAAAATTGGTGTTGGCCTCTTGCTTATGAATATAACCTAGAACTGTTTGTTAAATGTGCCAGGCCTTGTGAAAATGGGTTGTTCAGCAAGAATAAAATCTATCTGCTATTTAATCAGCAGGGATCATTGCTGCAGACAGCATGAATAAAGGTTGTTCCAAGTACCAGTTAAAGGAAGTTTTATCGAGACCTTGTTTTCAGAAGCAATTTCTACATCAGATGAGAGATAAATCATATTAATAACTTATGTGAGTGTCATCCTGTAAAGGGCAGTTTCCTGTGCCTCCCTCCAACCGACCACAATAACATCTGCAGACCTGCCACTGCCTCCTCCTCATCCCTATCCTTACACTGGGGACCTTGAGGGTACAAATCACCTGTAAAAAACATCAGTACTCATATTCTTGAGATACTTTTCTGACACATGGAGCCATTGCTGAACTGCCCGCAGAAGGAGCAGACTTACTTCATCTGAGAGCTGACCAGAATTGGTAAGATGATGTCCTTCAGGAGGCTGTTTCTCTCCACTGGCTATGAAAGGAGAGAAGACACCTCGACATGGGACATCTAAAGTCAGGTGAAACGGATCTTACTCAAAAGTAGCTTGTACAGAGCAGGGACTGGCTTTTACATCCTGTGATTATACAAAGATTCTAAGGGCATCCAAGGCCATGGAAACCTTACAAAAAAGTAATAAACCTGAAAAAACAACAGCGGGGTTTTGGATGTGGAGAGGAATGCTGTCTTCTGCACTCTTGTTTCCTTCTCAGCTCTCTACAAGGAGCAGCAAATGCAAATAAGCTGGAGCCCCCGGCCCGGTGCCAGTTATCCCACCTGATCCCAAGCCAGCAGATTTTCACAGCTAAGTGCCCTTGAAGTGAGAAAGCCTTGAAAAACGTGTCCTCCTCTGAGGTCTGCTTTGAAATTGGAGGCCAGACACGCGGAGGGCTCTGTGTGTAACCAGTGCCTGCATTGCGTGTCGGACATCCCAGCTGGCTGCCCACTGTTGTCATTAGCCATTGCAATGGGCTGGACGATTTTCAGTGCTCCAAGAAAAAAAAAAATAGAAGAAAATTTGCCTTTTTAAAGAAGAGCAAGGAAAAAAGCACATTATCCTCAAGGAATACAGGCAGCCTTTCACAATGGAAGATAAGTACTGAAGGTCAGGAAGAAAACGAAAAGGGTCTCAATACTCATGGGCTAAAATAGAGCAGGATTACTGGAAAAAAAATGCACTCTAATCTAGCTCAGCACCATGCACTTATTTCATATTTTCTGGCAACCACTACGAATGATTTCTCTAATCAGATCTGTCCAGCTCAAAATGCTTGCACTGACCCATGCTGCTGCTCTTCCCTGATGTGTTGAGCCCGTGTGTCACCCTCACACCACGTGGGAATGGCACAGAAGATGCTCTGATTTCCCAGCCGTGATGTCCCCAGTCGTGGTTAGGTTTTAATGAGTGAGATGCCTTTTCTTGCCCTGGCTGCAGTGGTGATGGGCTCCACCACTGCTACAACTGAAGCAAATGCAAAAGCTCTCTTTGAGCCTAAAATGAACATCTGGTTTTCTCAGTCACTGTCTTCTCAGCCAGAAAAGATGCATAAATAGCTCATAATGGTGCTGTCTTTTTGAGAAATGAACAAGTAGATATGAAGAACAATTCTAATAACTTTTTGTAATAACTTTCTCTGAACTGGAATAGTTTCGCCACAAATCCTGTTCCTCCAATGACACCTATTATTCCTTTTTTTTTCTGGGGAGAGAAATATCCCATTTCCTTTCTAACACATATTTTCTCAAATGCTTGTTATTCTTCTTGCTTTTTTCCAGACTCCAGCATGTATACATCTTGGTGTGATAGCAAAACTGGGCTGAACCAGCAAATTTTCTACAAAACATTTTAGCTCATAGAGTTGTACTTTTCTCACAGTGCCTTTTTCTTACTGGCTCACAATTTGTCTGCAGACCATTTGCACCTCTTGAGCTTCTTTCCAGCCAGCTACGCCATTTTCTGCCTCCTTCCCTTCCCATTACTCCCTGTATTTCATTCTGTTGACTTTGGAACTATCCCTCCAGTTTAATGAAATAATTTCTAATTCTCACCTTAACTTCACAAACATTTGCAGACTGTTCCTAGCTTGATATCTTTGATCGTCATCCAAGGGAGTAATTTACCTTATCTAACTTTAGATGCCCGCCTCAGAGATATTGCACCTCTTCTGACACAGCAGTAAACAGCTTTTTGAGCCGTTAGGGGGCTGTCTGGAGGGGGTTCTCCTGCAGAGCTCACAGGGTTCTTTATTTATTTATGAGAGAGTCCCTGGAGCAGCAAGAAAAACCTTCCCCATGTCAATATCCGGCCAGTCATCCTCTCAGAGTAGAAAATGAAACTGGCTTGACGTGATTTATTCTTGTCAAATCCACATCGGCTGGTTTTATTACCTTATTATCCTCTAGGTGCTTATAAATTGATTGTTTGGTATTTTTTAATAGTGTTTTCCTGGCTACTGGAATGAAGCTGGCTGGTCTCTGGTTCTCCAGACTCTCGTTCTCCCCCTTCTCACAGACAGGCACAGTGTTTGCCCTTCACTCCTCCAAAACCTTCTCACCATGTGCCCTCTGATAACCCCTGAGGAGCCAGGCTTTACTCTGCCCACTTCACAGCTGCTCTTGCACAGGTTTCCTCATGCCCTTGAGTACATCAGACTTGCCTCCTCTCATCTTTTAACCTGTTCTTACCCTGCAGTATCTCTGCTCCCATTGTTTTAAATTCATTTCATTTGCTAATCTTTTTTCAAAGGGTGAAGAAATGGAGGTATTTTTTGTGTTTCCATTATGTGGTTTTCCACTCTCTGACAATTCATGGATTCAGTCCATCTTTTATTCTCTTCTAGTTTTCATACATGCACAGAATTGCCTGAGTTGGCTTTTGCATCCCTTATTATTTGAAATAATTTTGGTGATTTGGCTTTTCTGATTTTTGCTTATGCACATGGTCTAATATTTAAATTAATTTTTCTTGTTCTTTATTTTCTTTAATGATTCCTTTATTATTTTCCAATTCTTAGGAAATTTCTTGCATGATTGCTTACTTTGCCGTTTTGTCAAGTGTCACCAATATTTCTCACCAATATTTCTGGAGGCTCACAAAGACAGAAGTGTTCAAAAAACATGTAGACACCGCACTTCAGGACATGGCCTATAGTCATAGAAGTTAGGCTGACAGTTTGACTTACTTAATGATCCTAGAGGTCTTTTCCAACCTTAATGATTCGATGATAAATTGATAGATTGAAGTAAATTAGCATAAACTGACTAACATATTCTAAACTTCTTCAGACATCCAACCAAGGTTGACTTGCCTTCTCTTTTCCCTCATTACACCACTCTTGCTGCTGAGATTGGCTGGCAACTCCTGCCATTGCACAGCTTTGGAAGACCTTACACTGAACAGGTGAAGGAGCACATTTGCTCTCTGAATTTTCCTGCATGGAAGAAGCAGGATGACACAAAGAATTTGGTAAAGCCTTTGACAACAGTTCCAACGGCACCCTCCTGGAGAAACTGGCTGTTCATGGCTTGGATGGGTATGCCCTTCACCGGGTAAAAAACTGGCTGGATGGCTGGGCCCAAAGAGTGATGGTGAATGGAGTTAAATGCAGCTGGTGGTTGATCACAAGTGATGTTCCCCAGGGCTCAGTATCAAGGCCAGTTCTGTTGAATATCTTTATCAATGACCTGGACAAAGGGATCGAAAGCACCCTCAATAAGTCTGCAGACAACACCAAGTCTGCTTGAGGTTAGGGAGTCTCTGCAAAGGGACCTGCACAGGCTGGATCGATGGGCTGAGGCCAATTGTAGGGGGGTCAACAAGGGCAAGGGTTGGGTCACAACAAGTCCCGGCAGCGCTACAGGCCTGGGGAGGAGTGGCTGGAAACTGCCCAGCAGAAAAGGACCTGGAGGTGTTGAGGGACTGCTGGCTGAACATGAGCCACCAGAGTGCCCAGGTGGCCAAGAAGGCCAACGGCATCCTGGCCTGGATCAGGAATGGTGTGTCTGGCAGGGCCGGGGCAGTGATTGCCCCCAGTACTTGGCACTGCTGAGACTGCATCTCAAGCACTGTGTTCAGTTTAGGGTCCTGCATGATAAGGACATTGAGGTGCTGGAGTGGGTTGAGAGAAGGGCAACAAAGCTGCTGAAGAGTCTGGAGAACAGGTCTTATGAGGAGCAGCTGAGGGAATGGGGGTTGTTTAGCCTGGAGAAAATGAGGCTGAAGGGAGATCTCACTCTACAACTCCCTGACAGGAGGTTGCAGAGAGGTGGTTGGGTCTCTTCTCTCGTGTAACAAGTGATAGAACAAGAAGTTGCACCAAGGGAGGATTTGATTGCATATTAGGAAAAGTTTCTTGACCAAGTCATCAAACATTGGAACAGGCTGCCCAGGGAAGTAATGGAGTAACCATCCCTGGTCGTATTTAAAAGCTGTGTAGATGTGGTGTTTAGGGACATGGTTCAGTAGTGGACCTGGCAGTGCTAGATTAAGTTGGCCTCGATAATCTTAAAGGTCTTTTCTAACCTAAACAAATCTGATTCTTTAAAAACAGCTTTATGATTCTATGAACATATCTTTGCATCAACTCAGGATAAAATCCACAGCCCAAAAGGAAAATGTCCTAATGTAAATAATGGATTGAGCTGTGGCACTTGAGGGAACCAACTCACAATTTGGGTTTTGCTGCTCGCATCATTGCAGCTCGTGCTGTTCACAACGAGGCAGACAAACACTTTAGGAACTCTGCCAGGTGTAAACAGGGTCTGGTGCTTCGTTGTGCAGCTGATGAGAGATGGATAAACCCGGGGAAAAAGAAAAAAACTGTGAGACAGCTGTGGGGCATCTTATTTGCCAAAATAATATAGCAATTTAATAGCCAGGGCTCCCAGACTCCACCTGGGTTAAAGCCAAACCTTAAGGGCTTTTTGCACAGCTTCAGAAAATCCAAGTATTTTGAAGTGGAAATCATTCTTTTGATCAAGGAAAGCTGTGGTTTCACAGTGGAGTGTGGAGCAGCAATAGCCACTGAAGGATATCTGTCACCTCTTGAAACCAGAGGTTTCTGAAATCAAGAGGTTTTCTTTTTATTGCCCTCTTATAGCCTCTTATAGTGTTTTCACACCTATGAGGTACCACACTCTCTTGTAAACATATCAGCACTTGAAAATAAGGCCTCAGACAACTTTGCACTGCTGAATGCAGCAGGAGGGAGAAATCCCTGTTAATTGGGCAAGCAAGAAAAGGGACCAGAAACAAGTGGCTGGGAGAAAGCCTTAGGAAAACTGTCCTCTTGTGCATACACATGCAGTTCACTGGTGTAATCTCTTATGGATAATTTGCATGTTGTTCACAGAAAATGAAATTTTATTTAAGAAACACTTATCTAGTTTAAATTCCCTTTTTTTTTCCCCTGTATGTTCACCAATTGCTCTTCCATACCTGTTCACACAGAGCCTGAGGCAATTTCTGGGTGAAAAATTATCATTCAGCAACCAATTCTTGAAAATGGTTCTTTAGCAGCAGCGTAAAAAATCAGAAAATGCAAAATGTTGCAGCCTGAGTAAGTGTTAAGATATGTATTTGCTTAATAGATGTTTCAACATTCTGTTCAACTGGCTCATATAAGAGTATAAACGTTAATATTTGATTTAGAATTTAATATAGAGGCAACTGATTGCAAAACACAATCAGATTTACCAACTCAAGGGAATGAACCTTTTTATGAAGCTAACAATTACACATATAAGATCAGCTAAAAATGAGTTAGCAAGACCAAACTTCCAGCTTGCTGACTGAACTCATTATTAAACCATGATTAAAACCAGCATGAACATCCATCAATCCAAAACTCAATTCACCCTTGACAAAAGGACGGACTATTTCCGACGGGTGTTATTGCAGCGACGTGGAGTCAGCAGGGGATGTGTTGGCTCAGTTGAGGGGCTGAGAAACTTAAATGTAGGCAGCAACAAACAGCTGGAGGAGGGACAAGTCTCCAGCCAGCCCATCCAGGGCTAACCTCTGACCAAAGTACCTGGCACTGATACCTCATCGGGACAGGGGATTCCCAACCTCGTGTGTAACACAATTCCCTCCCTGGGATCTACTTGGGAAGCAGGCCAATTCCCATGATTTTCCCATCTCATAACACTCACGGCTGTTTTTAAGGGCCATTGCTCATAGTCATTTGATATGATGAGATTTTCAGCCTCTTTGGCTTTGTGACTCAGTGCAAGCTCCTACTTCTGAAAGTCAGGGAGGAAAATTCAAGCACATGATACTCCTTAAAGATGGCCTCAAGCAGAATGAAAAAAGAGAGAAAATGAAACCTGCCCTCTGGGAAGGAGGCTGCAAAGGGGGATGGGACCAGTCTCACACAGATAAGCAAAAAAAAAAACAAAGCCAACCCAGGTTTGAGGCTGCAGTTTGAGATCCTGATCCCATCAGCAGACCTTACAGTGTCTGAGATCATCTTGCCATGGACCACAGGAATAGGAACGCAGGGTAATTCAGGTTGGAAAGAACCTGTGGATGTGTCTGGCCTGACATTCTGCTTTGTCGTGGTTTGAACCCACCTAGCCAGCAACAAAGAGCCACATAGCTGCTCACTCACTCCTACCCCCCCTCCACTTTGGGATGGGGAGGACAAAATCCAACAAAAGACTCAAGGACTGAGATTAAGGACAAGGAAGACTCACTCACCAGTTATGGACATGGCCAAAAACCAGAGTAGACTTCGGGAGAAAGCATGAAATTAATTTAAAGAACAAAACCACCACCGGTTTACAAATCAATTAGGTCAGAGTAGGATAGTAAGAAAATTATTATGGCTGCTTAGCTTAGTCAGTTGAGCATGGCGCTAACAATGTTAAGGTCGCAGGTTCAATTCCCGCTGGGTTGCCATGTGTTGCCTGATCTAGTTGAGAGGTGGTGTCCCTGGCGGCAGGGAGGCTGGATTAAAATGATCTCTAAGGTCCCTTCCAGCTTAGGCCATTCTATGATTCTATGATTCTATGGCCAGATCTGAAATATACCTTCCCTCCACCCCTCCCTTCTTCCCGGCTACCTCTTCACCCCCAGCAACACAGGTGGGCAGGGGATGGGGGTTGTGGTCTGTCTGTTACACACTGGCCATGTCACCTCAGCCTCAGGAACAGGTCTCCTTGCAGTCTTCTCCTGCTCCAAAGTGGTGTCCCTCTCATGGGAGGCAATCTTCTTCAAACTTTTCCAAGGCAAGTCTTTCTCACGTGGTCACAGTTCTTCCTGAACTGCTCCAGTGTGGGTCCCACCACCAGCCTCTGGTTCCAGCACGGGCTTCCCTTGGAGTCATGGCATGCTTGGGGCATGTCCTCTGCTCTTGCCTGGGGATCTCCACAGGCTGCAGACTGAATCTTACACCACCATTAGTCTCCATAGTTTGCAGAAGCTCAGCCTGCCATCTCACCACAGGTTTCAGCAAAATCTCTGCTCTGGTGCAATTCTTCCCCTCCTTCTTCACTGACCTTGGTGACCACATGGTTGCTCTTCTTACCTCCCTCTCCTCTCCAAAACAAAGAACTCCCCAACACAAAGGAACTTGCTCAACAAGTTTTCACCTCTTGAATATGCTGATCTGAGGTGCTGACTGGCTTGGCCTTGGCCAGAGGCAGGTCCAACTTGTAGCCTGGGAGGCTCTAGAAACTTCGAACAGAAACCACCCCCACAGCCCACTAACTAAAAACAGGAGCCACTCCTCACCCCACTATCTAAAAAAACCCACCAGACAGAAACCCAACACAGCTGAAAGCAAGTTGAGCTCCGAGATCAAAAAAAAGATGCTCAGGGTTTAATCCAGTCTTGAAAACTTCCAAGGACAGAGCCTGTTCATCCTCACTGGGCAGCCTGTGGCACTGCTAGCCTGGAGACAGAGTTTTTCCTTGCATCCAGGCAGATCCTCTCGTGTTTCCATTGATTCCCATTGTTCCTTGTCCTCCCACCACCCATCACTGGGAAGCACCTGGCTCCATCCCCGTGATGTGCTTCTCAAAGGAATGAGCAGGCTGCTATGGGCTGTCCCCAAAGCTGTCTCATGTCCAGTTCCCTCAACCTCTCTAACCAGGGCAAGTATTCCAGTCCTGAGCACCCTGGGAACTCCCAGCCCAGCACCCTCAAACTCCCCAGGGCTGGCTTCCCACTCTCCCAGCCCTTAGCACCCAAAGCCTTGCTGGGACGGTCACTATCTTCA
>NW_009735819.1:0-3534 GCF_000703405.1 Apaloderma vittatum | reverse complement strand
CCCCCCCAGGCCCCTAGACCAGCACCCCCAAATCCTGCTGAGGTGATCTCAGGTCTGCCCCCCCCGCCCCAACCCCTCCTTAGTTCTCACAAGCCCTGCTGGGACTCTCTCTGTCTTCCCAGCACAATACCCCCAATACTCCAGCAACACTCCTACCTGTTGAGGACTGGTACCCAAAATCCCACTGGTACTCCTCCTAATCCAGCACCTCAAACCCTGACAGGACACCCCCAACCCAACATTCCAAACCTCACTAGCATTTCTCCCAGCCTATCACTCTAAACCCCACTGGGACCTCCCTGGCGCTCCAAACCCTACCAGGACCCCCACCTGCCCTCCCTAGACTCACATCCCAAACCATATCAGGACATCCCCAAACCTCACCAGGATTTCTCCCAGCCCAGCATCCCAAACCCCACCAGGACCCCCACCTATGCAGCCCAGCAACCCTATCACCACAGGATATATTATGGGTTAGAAATTAACTCTACTAGACTTAATGAAACAATGTGCCTTTGTCTAATAAGCAGCATATATCTGTCAAAAGTAGAAGTCTAACATGATAAATCAATAGTCTGGTCAGTAAACTACAAAGAAATACTCAGCTCTGCCAAAAGAAGAAGAAACTAGGGCAAAAGTAGTTCCAGCAAGGGGCAATTGTGACCACGGACTCAGAAACCCCCTACCCCAATTATACCACTGACCCAAAAGATGAAGACCGAGAAGATTAACTAGACATGCATACTAATTTACATGCTAGGTGAAGGAACTTTAACCAATCACCTAATAGAATAACCCCCAGGTCCCTCTCTGCCTGGAGAGCTGCCAGGCAGAGGGACCTGGAGGTGTTGGTGTAACATGAGCCAGCAGTGTGCCGAGGTGGCCAAGAAGGCCGACAGCATCCTGGCCTGTATCAGGAATGGTGTTGCCAGCAGGAGCAGGGAGGTGATAATTCCCCTCTACTCAGCTTTGGAGAGGCCACATCTCAAGTCCTGTGTCCAGTTTTGGGCCCCTCACTACAAGAGGGACACTGAGGTGCTGGAGAGGGCACAGAGGCAGGCTGCCAAGCTGGTAAAGGATTTGAAACATGTGTTGTACGAGGAATGGCTTGGGGATCTGGGGCTGCTTAGCCTGGAGAAAAGGAGACTGAGGGGAGGCCTTATTGCTCTCTACAACTACCTGACAGGAAGTTGTAGCGAGGTGGAGGTTGGTCTGTTCTCCCTAACAGCAAGTGACAGGACAAGGGAGAATGACCTTAAGTTGCATCAGCAAAGGTTCATGTTGGATATTAGGAAGAATTTTTTTACTGAAAGGGTTGTCAGGCATTGGCACAGCCTGCCCGGGGAGGGGGTTGAGTCACCATCCCTGGAGGTGTTTAAGAGGTGGGTAGATGTTGCGCTGAGGGACATGGTTTAGTGGTGTTCATAGGGCTGGGAAAAGGTTGGACTCGATGACCTGGAAGGTCTCTTCCAACTGAAATGGTTCTATGACCCTATGATTCTAATGCCTATGTATTAAAAAGTTGAATATGTTAATGTTTTTTGTATAAATAACTGTTAATTTGAGACCTTAGTCTGCTGGCTTAGGACAGGCATCCATACCTGCATACCTATGTCATGAAAGGAAATACTTCTGTTCCATGTGTGGATTGGCTCCTTGCACACTGGGTGACAAACCCCAGGTTTCGGAACAACACCAGGACTCCCCCAAACCAGTGTGGTGACTGACCCAACGTCTCCCACCCCCCTCATGCTGCAGAGTGCTCAACAAATCTACACTTGCCTGGAGTTTGTGGTAACCGTTTTCGCATTTCTGGAGAAATGATTTTGGACAAACATTTCTAAGACCTGGTGCTGGACTTCATTTTATTCTGGACTGTGCTACCAGCATCTCCAGCTTGCGAAGTGCCTTTTGATTCTTCTCCAGCTACATCAAAGAGGAAAAGATACAGAAGAATTGTCAACTTGGCACCGACGTTTAGTCTACCAAGACAGATTGCTGACAGTACAGAGGGAGGGAAGGAAGCACCACTAAAATATGATATAACCCCAAAACGTATTTGGAAGAGGGGCAAAAGAGCTTTCTGAGCAAGGACCATGGAGAAGAATGTGAACAGAACTCTGCATTGCAGGAATATTCTGCATCTGACAGTGACAACCTATTCCTTGCCCATGCCAGATGCAGATGTTACAAATTTGTAAGTGAATAAAGATCTAAAAAACCAAAGATTGTAAAATCTGTAACATTATCCCAAGTTCTTAAATCTGAATTTCTTCCCCATTTATTTTTTTGTTAGAACAAAATGCATAAGCTTAATTTTATTAGGTATTAAATGGAAAGGTTTCGTTTCATGGATATTAACAGTCTTGAAATAGCTACTCATCATAGTAATTGCACCATAGCTTGCGCATTTGTACTCTTAAGGCTTGCTTTAATTGTATAATCAATATGCAACATGTTGTAATCTGCAAGGTTGCAATTCTACAGAGAGGCCCTTGAGAAGATCCCCGGGAGACTATCCAGTCACTTACTGATCTGAAACCACAGAGTGACGTGATGGACCCAAGCCACCCCATCCATCCCTTCATGGGAGAGGTTCAGAGAGTGCTCACCAGCAAAAAAGTCTGCACTTGCCTGAGGTTTGTGGTAACTGTTTTCCCATTTTTGGAGAAATTATTTTGGAAAAACAGTTGCAAGTAATTATGCATAGGCAAAGCAACATTTCCTAATAAAAGCTGACTTTAGAGAAGAGCTCAGCAAGGATCGCACAAGCACAGTGCCAACCTCCCAGCTAAGGACACTTGACCGTAACACTTGCCTGTATTCCACCGTCAATTGTCTTAATTGCAATCATGTTATCTGTATTTATCCATGAATAAAATATTTGTATATTGGCAATCTTGATGTAGCAGCGGTTTGTTTCTTGTTTGGGCAGAAGTAAAGCAGCAGAGGAAGGAGTCTGAGTGTTCTACAGCCAAGAACCATCCCAGCCTGGCCCCTCAGCAGTCTGAACCTTTACCAAATCATAACCTCTCAGAGTAGTCAGGTTATGACAGTGTTCTGCAAAGTTTTGCGTGTCTGTAAGCATGGGATGTGCTCACAGAGTAGGTACATCCACTATAAGAGTCCCAAGTCTGACCCATTGCACCCCAAGCCTCACCATGACACCTCAATCCCAGCACCTCAATTCCTGCCAGGACTCTCCATCTCCACCCCCATCCTCATCCCCATTCCCATCTCCATCTCCTCTCCACCCTTATCCCCACCTCCATCCCCATCTCCATCCCCATTCCCATCTCCATCCCCACCCCATCTTCATCCCCATCCTCTTCTTCTCTCCAACCCAATCTCCATTGCCATCCCCACCTCCATCTCCACCTCCACTCCCACCTCATCCCCACCTCCATCCTCAACCCCATTCCCATCCCCAACACCAACCACATCCCCAACCCCATCTCCTTTTCCATCCCCGTCCCCAACCCCATCCTCAACCCCATCCAAATCCCCATCCCCAACCCCATCCCCATCCCCAAT
>NW_009735818.1:86204-98749 GCF_000703405.1 Apaloderma vittatum | reverse complement strand
GACTGCCTCAACTCAGGTGCAGGACCTTGCATTTGGCTTTGCTGAACTTTATGAGGTTTGCACCGGCCCACCACTCTTGAGAGTGGCCATCCAGCCAATTCCTAATACACCGAGTGGTCCATCCATCAAATCCATGTCTTTCCAGTTTAGAGACCAGGATGCCATGTGGGACAGTGTCGAGTGCTTCACACAAGTCCAGGAAGATGACATCAGTTTCTCTTCCCTTAAGCACTGATGCTGTAACCCCATCATAGATCACCAAATTTGTCATGCACGATTCGCCCTTTGTGAAGCCATACTGGGTGCCACCAACCACCTCCTCATCTTCCATGTGTCTCAGCAGAGCCTTCAGGAGGATTTGCTCCAGTATTTGGTGGGACACTGAGGTCAGATCGACTGGCCTGTAGTTCCCCAGGTCTTCCTTTTTTCCCTTTTTGAAAATGGGGGTTATATTTCCCCTTTTCCAGTCAGTGGGAACTTCACCAGACTGCCATACCTTTTCCAATATGAGGGGAAGTGGTTTTGCAACTTCATTCACCCGTTCCCTCAGGACCCATGGATGGACCTAGTCAGGCCCCACAGACTTGTGCACCTTCAGGGTGAATTAGATGGTCTCGAAACTGATCTTCTCTTACAGTGGGCAGATGTTCATTCTCCCAGTCCCTGCCTTAGTCTTCTGCAAGTTGGGCGGTGTGGTTAGAGCCCTTGTCAGTGAAGCCCGAGGCAAAAAAAACAGAAATCGTTGAGTACCTCAGCTTTCTCCATATCCAGTGTGACGAGGTCTCCTGTTTCTTTCCAAAACATCTTCCCTATTCTTCTTTTTGTCACGGACATACCTGTAAAAGCTTTTCTTGCTACCCTTGATGTTCCTGGTGAGATGTAATTCTATCTGGGCCTTAGTCTTCCTAACCGGATCCCTGGCTGCTTGGACAAATTCTTTGTATTTCTCCCAGAAATACAAAGGTTAAAGATTATAAATAGCATTGATTTTCGTATTGGGCAACTGAAATGAACGAAAGGGGAATTTTCAAAAATTTCTAAAGGCCACACACAGTTTGTAGTGATAAACAGTGTAAATTAGACACTTAATCCACCACCATTTCTGAAACTCCCACTTCGGCTTTTGATTACATTATCATACATTATTTTTGCAAAATCCCTACCTTCTTCGCAACTCAGAATACATTAAGCAGGCAACAGAGAAACAAAACGTAATGAGTGCAATTACAGCTCTAAAGATTCAAGACTTATGCAGAACTACCATTTATCTGCAAATGAGACAATTCTGCATTTAGACTGCTTAAGTGTAGATTGTGCTCTATATTGTGTATGGAGAAACTACGTATCCTGAATAACAAACAGCATGTAACTCAAGAACAGCAGTTAGGTTCTAAGCAGAAAGTGCTCACCCTGCCGCTAAACAGTGAAAATAAAAAGAAATTTAGGTAGAGTAACCTCACCCATGGAACATCATCTAACTTAACACAGGCAAGAATACTGGGGGCAATAAAAATCGCAGTGCAACCTTGAATAATGATCCAGAGCACAGGGAGCCAAAGCTCCCTTCAGTTTACTCCTCCTCATTTTAGTTCTACTTGACAATCATTGTATCATTAACAAACATTCAGCCCCCATTTTGGAACTGATAATAATACTGTTTTAAATTTTAAAAGGTCTTTCAAAACATTAGGCACTTTAAGCATCAAACTTCACCAAAAAATCCTTTGAGGTAGATCTCTTGAGAGTGGGAGGCTCTTGAAGCTAATTGAATTGGGCTGATTATTCCAGCTGAAGACTTCTGTGCTCTTGACACAAAGTAATGAAGTGAAAGAGATTTGTACGCAGTGGGATCGAATGCAACCTCAGCAAGCCTGCTGACGACACCAAGCTGTGTAGTGTGGTCATCGTGCTGGAGGGAAGGGATGCCACCCAAAGGGACCTGCACAGGCTGGAGAGGTGGGCCCATGCCAACCTTGTGAAGTTCAGTGAGGCCAACCGCAAGGTCCTGCACCCGGCTTGGGGCAATCCCAAGCACAGATACAGGCTAGGCAATGAGTAAAGCTAAAGGTTTTAATACTTGTATTTTAGAAAACAATGGAGGCTTCCAAAAACCATTATAACTGTTAGAGAAGTATATATTCTGGTTAATATACCTCGAAAACAAACCAATTTTTTCCACATAAAGAGAATTAAATAGGTTACGATTTTAAATAAATATATTTCCAAGAAATCAGAAACAGTAATTTGATAATTCCATCTCCAAGGATTTGTAGACGTACTTAACATTATTCATTATATGACTTCTTTCCAATAGTACTGCCTCAAGATCATTATTTTCCCAATCTACTCTTCACTTCCCAAACAAGCTAGACAAATCTCCAAAATACGTTAAAAATTTTAATCTGCACATTGATGAAATAAAACATATAACTAGAGAGCAAAGAATCATTTTCAAACGTGAAATCTGTCCCAACACCAAATTCCTCTGTCTCCACATCACTTGAATCTGAGTTTTTATCCTTCCCTCTCTTCCATTAAGAAAAGCAACCATAAATGTTGCTGTTAAAACAATCTAATTTGTCACATTGATTATCATTCTCTTCATTACCATTCCTTTGCATGGAACTAACTTCTGACTTTCAGAAGTTTTATAATCTACTCATCGACTTGCTCCACTGTGACACGGAGAGCTAACCCTTCTCACCATATTGCCAAGGAAATGCCATCCTTGTTTCCCAGATAGCTTGCTTCTCATCAAAAATCATGGTTTGATCTTTCCTGCTGCCACACAAGTATGGAAAAGCTCTCCACTAGCACATGTTAAAAAGTATCCTGAAAAAAAAATAATCACTTTTGATATATAAAAGACATTTCATAAAACCATGTTCAGGCATTAATGAGTTATCAAGATGATGCCTTCCTGGTGAGCCAAAAGCTCTACATTCGATCCAACTATGATAAAATCAGCTAAAATAATCTATTTTTCCAGCGTGTCCTCCAGAGCCTAGTTTCTGTTATCAGTCTAATATTGTAGTTTAATGTAACAGAAAGTATTAGGCAATCTTAGCTATAGATATCACTATCTATATCACTGTCACTATCACTACCTGTTTCCTGTAACAGGCACAGTGAGAAACTGGAAATGCAGCATAAACTGTAACATACTTAGGATACAGTGTTGGGAGGGGAATAGATTTTGTGGGAGTGAGTTCTTCTCATGACTGAGAGCTGTACTCCACATTATGAAAGTTTCATAGTTCCAGATATTCTGAATGAGTGTACAATTCAAATTTAGTAAGATGTTCTCTGAAGCCAGCCTTGTCATTTGAACACCTTTTTTGTCCTCAGAAACACAGCTGATTGTTGCCCTGGAAACAAAGATGTGTTCATTTCAAAGGGATCCAGTCAATTTGAAGTCAAATTTCCAACTGCTAATTTTATACCTGGTGCAGGTGCAAATGTTCTTAAGATAGACCAGAAAATGTTTGCAACACTATGCTCTTACTACACTGTACCTACTTTTTATTTTCTTTCACTGCTCTTGGTGAACTAAATCATTGTGTAATACTCTGCAGCAAACTCAGTAGTATACTTCCCTTCTGCATAAGAGGGTGATTATGATAATGAACTAAAAAAAGCTAAAAGTGGAAATGGAAAGACCTTTAGGCATAAACAAACAAGTAGATACACATAAATTTGTTCCTGGTGTTCTTTAAATCAATGTAAGATATTTATTAAAAAAAGTAAACAGGATAACAAACAAAACCAGTCCATGCTCTATTTTTATGCACAGATTTCTTTATATGCATCTGTGTTTAGACAAAGTATTTGTAAAATGAGGACTGCCACTTAAAAAGACATTCCATTACTGATTTCAGTCAAGCAATATTGTTTAAATAAAGCTTAATAAAAGACACGAATAGACACTACCAAACAGGATCTTTGATAGGGATGATATTTTCTGAAGCTTGAATTCAGCCTTGTGCTAAGGGTCCCCATTATTCACCCTCAAGTAAGTTATGACACACCTAATTTTGTCCCTTACTTCATCAAAATATAAATGCTTTCATTTTCAAGCAGGATTTATATCATGGCCCCAGTTCTCAGCTGCTGTCTATCCATGAAGACACTTATGCGTTACCCTAAGGGAGACTTGTCCAAGATGTTCCATGCACAGTTAACAGAGAGGGGCAGGTTGCTTCATAGATTGCACAGAACTCAAACTTAGATTCCTCTTCTCAGTTACCTTCCAAAGGAACCTCTTTTTCTGCTTTTTTTCAAGAAACAGGGGCCACTAGCATAATTAAGCACAGAGCATTCATCAATCAAACTAGCCTTTAGAAACTCTGTCTCCCACTCAGGTGTAAAAGAATCACTGGCTTGACCTTCTTAAATCTGTATTCTTTATTACCAGTTGGGCTTAATATATATAAAAATTTCTCACGGCCAATCTAGCCTTTCCAATCAAACTGCAGAACTTCTATCTCAAAAAGACATAAGGAAATGAAAGTTATTTTACAAGTGGTGGAACTACACATAGAGATAAAATTATATTTCCAAATCAGCATATGCAGTAATCAGGGCCATAAGCTGCACATATAGCTAGAGAGAAAAACCCCAAAACCTTTAAAAAACCCTGAAATAATAAATAAAAGTTAAATGAAGCAGTTAAAGAATGATTCAGTATCATAATTACTATCAAAATTGACAGTGACGGGCTAATTCAGTATTACCTAAAAACAGTTTAAAAGCACATATGGTTATGTACAGCCCCATATGCACATGCAGATGTATAGGGATATGCATACATGCATAGGAGTCAGTGCATTGGGAAAATAAAGATGCCCTTCAAATAGAAATGAGAGAATTCAGTTAACATACATTTCAACACGATGACAAAGGCAGAAACCACGCATTGTTTTTTCTACCAACAAGACAATGAAATTGCGTGATTTGGGTATCAATTAAAAATCAAATGAAGGGACATCTTATGAGTATGCCATGTGCAACTACCCTTCCTGCCACTCCTTCAGCTCCCTCAGCTTTCATGTTTCAGTACTCAATTTTGTTTCTACCAGGCTTTCTTGCTAAACCAGGACACTCTGTTCTCATTGAAATTAAAGCCTTTGAGAACCGAGTATTTTGAACATTATAACCAAAATGTGTGTATAATCAGGGTAAATTAAATGCAATTTAATCTAGTTAAGAGGCTGGGAGATTTTATTCAAATACTGAATATTGTGACAAGTGAATAGCACAATTCAGAAGAGATTCTTTTCT
Organism: Apaloderma vittatum; assembly: GCF_000703405.1. Taxonomy (NCBI): domain Eukaryota; kingdom Metazoa; phylum Chordata; class Aves; order Trogoniformes; family Trogonidae; genus Apaloderma; species Apaloderma vittatum. Next base: position 93,469 of record NW_009735818.1, on the reverse strand, counting down.
TTCTTAGTTCTCGTTTCTGTCCTAATAAAAATCAATGTAAACAAACTGCCTAGTGGAGCAAGGCTGGCATGGACTTAAATGACTTATTTCAGCTCGCTACTTTTCCTGGATTAATTCCACTGTCACTGTGTGTAAAGCTGTGGAACACTCATAGTGGCAAATAAATGGATCTTTTCAAAATACTCACTGTACAGGGACTTGAAAATGCCTAAAACCTGATTAGAGTTCAGGGTGAACTGCAACAAGGCAAAGAGTACATTTATTAAATCAGGTTCATGAAACTCACTGCATGACAGCCTAACAATGTCTCTCTCAGGAAGGTTATAAACATTAAGATAACTAAAACAAAGAAATGCAAAACTGAAAAGGTTAGAAGAGTCTACACATGAAAATGAATACAGACGAAAAGCCTTTCAGAACAAAGCACAATGGACAGAATAAGAAGAAAAGCAGGTACAAAATTTGAGACAATAAGCTGGAAAGGGATGAGACCATTTCCATGCCAATCAATCCCTACAAAGCACATTTATTTCATAGTCAGGGACTCTTTTTGTCACATTGATGCAGACTGCTGTACCGAATTAGAACACTGAACTAACTCATCTGCCCCTTGTTTACCTACAAACTAAATGCTACAGAAGCATTATTTTACTTTAGATGTTGAAGTTACATTGTTACACGGGCTTTGCCAGCGACAGACTTGACACTCATGATCATTGTGGTCTGCGTGTCCTGAAGTCCCAACTGGAGAAAGAACAACCCGCTCCCCATTTCTTTATCAATAAGAAATCAATAAGATATAAAATGCTGTTGAGGCAAAGAATCAAGAGTACAGCATGATGAACAGAGGATATACATCCTGAAGTACAACCTATTACTTACGACAACACATAAATAATTATTCTCCTTTAAAAAACTGTCCACAGAGATCTCACTTCCAGTGACTAGCAATGAGTTGCCATGTGCACAGGATGTTTGTGCAGGAAATGTACCACATAAACAGAACAGAGACTGCAGGTTGGTTTCATGGGGCAATCTTCTTAAATACGGAAATCAGAACAGAGACTTTCCTCAGGGAAAATACTCAGAATTGCACTAACAAAGTGAAATGCAGTTGAGCACGAACTAGACAATGGGATCCCAGCACTTGTGAGGTGACAAAAAGTGTTTTATGGCACTGGAGGAGGGAAACAAGCTGCAGCAACTTCTGCCAAATGTTTCTTCGTAGAGTTAACAGAAAGCTGCGATTAGTATCAGCCAACAGACTGAAATAGCAGAAAGCTTTTTGCTGGAGGTTAGTGATTAACATTAGGCTGCCAATGGACAGAATTCCCTTCATTTTACTTAGCAAGTCAGTCATCACAGAATTGTGTTCTTTGCTTCATGGATAAGAAGGTTCTGACACACAGCTGAATTGCCCCTCATTCTGGCAATGAATCATACTAACCCTACCACAACATGCCAGATGCAACGATGTTGGATATAACACAGATCCCAACAGTGGTTCTGTGAAGCAGTATCAGACAGATGTAACTGTCTATAGGCTGGAACTGCAGAACTGCAGTTAAATCTACAGAAGATTTTAGTAGCAATATCAAAAAAGCTAGCAAAAGCTGCAATTCTCTTTTCCAAATGCAAAGAAATGCTTATTTGGGTTGCATGTGAACAACAGGTCCTCCCCCCTAGGCCTAAAAGCTCCCCAACATGTCACAGCGTTGAAACATATCCCGCTGCAACATAAGTTCTTGTATGCAAACTGCTCATTCAAAATGATACACTTAGTTGAAATAAAATGAAATTCACTTCTTACGGACATCTCATTTTGTTGTTCTTTCAAACTACTTCTGAATATACCCACTTGTGTATCTTGTGCAAACCCTGCTGCTGTCTCTGCAGAAAGCACATCGGTGCCCATTTCCCAAGCGTGCCACCCATGGTTCTGGGCTGGTTTCAGGCAGGCGGGGGCAGTTTTTGGAAGAGCAGCCGGTGACCTGAAGCACCGGGGAGCACTTATGTAATGTGCTTACACACCTTACGTAACTTTCATGTACTCTGACAGCCAAAGCGCCTCCCAGATATTTGACTAACCGACAGCTCTTCCTCTCTTAACTCTCCTACTATCCGGATTTTAAGGAGATATTTAAAAAACACCGCTAATAATCCTCCCTCACACCCCGGGATCCTGAGCTCCCTAGATTACATATATTAATGGTATCACATCAGCTACCAGAGGAAATAGATGAGGTCTCTGGTTTTCAGATATTTTCACATATATCCCCTGCCGGTAAACACAACTTTAGAAAAATCACATTGTGCACACATTACGGCCACTGTTTCACAGCAGGAGAAACCTGCATTTTTACAAATGTTTCTTCCGAGTCCTCAATAATCCAATTTTTAGTTGAGTGGTGGCAAATTGTAGCATTCTCTGAGGAAGAAGGGAAAGGAAATTCGTTGTGCAGTACTCATCTATTTAACAATGCTACAACTTTTGAAAATATCTTTGCAAACCCCTCAATTCTTCAAAATTGAGTTATTTTTCTCAAATTTTGCAATTTTCTCAGTGCAAAAAACAAAGCATTTTGCTCTATTTGTCTTTTCTAGGATAGTTATAAAGTATATAATCCTTTTAAAAACAAACTATGTTTGCCTATACTTATTTATAGTTTACAGAGAACAGTACCTTTTAAGATAAAGTCTTTCAGAAAACTAAAAGTGTAAATGACTTGAACTCATACATTCTGGTCAACAAAAATTTTAACTCCCAGCACGCTACTGTAATGGAACATCCTCGTTTTGCACCAATATTAGTATATTGACACTGGCAGAATAAAAACCCCCACAACACAGCTAATACTTTAAGTAAAATACAATTAGCATTCTTCTTAAGTGCTGTGAGAAAGTAGAACCACTATATTGTTCTTGCCATTGAAGCTAGGTCCTTAACTGTGAGATATCCTCTCTTTAACCTTGTCAACAAAAATGCAACACAGAATTTGAATTTCAAACGTAGCATTTAGCAGTAGTATGCCTGGAAATACCATCAGAGGATCCAAGATAATTTGACCTAAAAAAGTTAAGAAGCTTTGGGCATTAAAGCAGTCTCATATTTTTTTGGTGCAAAAGTTTTGTCCTCAAAAACACCCAGTATGATTAAGACTTGCTGGAAAACATGATGCACACAGTACACGAGCAGAAAGACAGTAACTTTTAAATGCATTTACTCCAGGGAAAGCAGCTGCCTGTATTCAGTTGAACTTTTAAAAAACTGCCTATTGTGACTATAAAGATGCCTTTAAGAAAATAAATTAAAGCATTCAGTAGTGACAAAGGAAAGATGTAATTCAGCTGTTAGGCAGAAAGCACGGGCTGCAGAAATTCTGAAGGTGCTGGCCAAAACTCCGTAAGCAAAGTGTCCCCCCTGAAACACAAGAGATCCCAAACTGCAAAGAGAATCAACCTCTTGGTATTTTTGAGCACTCCTGTCATGAAATAAATGCCCCATACTTCTACGCCTAAATCATCTGACATGAAAGCCAATATAGCTTATTACTAATGGAGTATTTACTTTCAATTTATATTGATATATAAATTTGAATTTTAGATGCAGAGTACAATTTCAGACGAACCACATGTGAAAACAATGAAATACATTAAGCAATATAAACCCATTCCTCATCAAAGCAGTATTTTCTTCTTTTATAAAGTTAAAGGAGTTTGGAAGATGGACTTTCAAGTGTTCTAGTCCCATTACTTATTTTCAGAAACTAAACAATGTCACTTACTATGTTGCAGTATAACTGCTCAGCCCATGAGATGAAACATCAATTCCTTCATAGCTCATCTAATGACAACTCCCAAACTGACAGTTCTCAGGCTTTTCAGTTTTTGGCAGATTAAACAAATTTCCACAGGAAAGTACACAGAGTGCCTTAGTATCCTCCCCGTGATGGCAAGGAATGGATTCAGCAAGTTGATCACGTACCATATAACAGCGGAAGACTAGAAACTAGACCTTTGCCAACCTGAATTATCTCAAAATTGGTAATCAGTCTGCCTTTCACTGCATTAGCAAAATGCTAACCTGGCCTCCAAGAAGGAGGACTCTCTGCACCAATTCATATTATTTGGCCGTCTGTACATAAACAGAGGAAAAAAGGAGTTAGCTAAAGCCCTGAAGCACATGAACTGATTAGACTAATTGTTGTAAAGCAAATTTGCAAGCATCATTAACAAGCTAAAAGCAAATCAAACCATCATGCTTTCCATAAAGCCTGTAAAATAAAATTAAGGAAAGTCAAATTCATAGGTTCCAGAAGCCAAAAGGACCTCCGTGATAATTCAGCCAAATATCTCCTCTCATATATAAAAGCCAAACAATTTCTCCACCAAACCTGATTAGAATACATTAAGATGTCTGCAAATAATCAACCCATGGCCTTAGCACTGAGAATGAGTTGTAGCACTTCTTGCTGAAGGATACTGTTGACCCTAAATCTAAAAATGGTTCAAAGGGAACACCCCCGTGAAATAGAAAATCACTTAAGAATACCAGGCACAAAGAAACTGCATTTGATTTTTCTAAACCAGAATTAAAAACGACTGGAAAGTAGGATAGGTTCAGAGGGAAACCCAACACCCAGTTCCATGCTTTCGTGCTTTGTTTGTGGCTGTTGGTAGAGATGGAATATGATCTTTGATAGAAGTTGGCTGGGTTGGTTTTTTTTCCCCTAATACAGTGCATTTCTAATCTGGACAAACCTTCATCTATTTTCACAGGTACTAAATTGTGCTTCCTTTGCGTAACATGTAATTTCAGCCATTGGGCAACATTATGTTTTTATCAAGAAAGTTAAAGTCTCCCGCTATCCTTCTGTACACTGGTAGATACACACATATATACATACATACATAACAAGGCATCTCTCAACCCTTTTCTTGACAAGCTAACTAAATCCAGTTTGTAATCCTCGCATCACTACATAATCTCCCCCATAACCAGCAAAAATTACAAACTGTTGATTCAGACCATCACATAATTCCAGAGAATCATTTATACATGTATTAAAAAGAACTGCTGATACTGGGACAAAATGCTTATAAACCTACCTCTGGTAGATGAAGACTTTTCCTCCCTACACACGTATCTTAAATGTGCATTAGCCAGAGAAACTACCAGAGCTTAATCATAGGACAATTTGGGTTGGAAAGGACCTTAAAGATCACCTCGTTCCAACCCCCCTGCAATGGGCAGGGACACCTCCCACTAGACCAGATTGCTCAAAACCCTGAGGAACACCATTTGTCATGGGTCTCCACTTGGACATTGAACCATCAAGCACAACTCTTTCAGTGTAACCATCCAGCCAATTCCTTATCTACCAAATAAATGGTCCATCTGTCAAATCCAAGTCTCTCTGATTTAGAGACAAGGATGTCATGTGGGACAGTGTCAAAGGCTTTGCACAAGTCCAGGAAGATGACATCAGTTCCTCTTCCCTTACCTACTAATGCTGTAGCCCCATGATAGAAGGCCACTGAATTTGTCAGGCAGGATTTGCCCTTCATGAAGCCATGTTGGCTGTCACCAATCATCTCCTTCTTTTCCATGTGCCCTAGCATAGTTTCCATGAGGATCTGCTCCACTATCTTGCTGGGCACAAAGGTGAGACTGACTGGCCTGTCTTCCTTTTTTAGCTTTCTGAAAACGGGACTTACATCTCCCCTTTTTCAGACAGTGGGAACTTCACCAGACTGCCATGACTTCTTAAGTATGGTAATCTTGATCTTTGCAGACTTCCACAGCTTCACCTCCTGCATTCTTAGTATGTCATCACAGCTCATTTCTGATTTCTTATTCTTAAATACCAAAATACAAAAGGCTAAAACCCAAGTTCCTTTGGGGATATAAGTGCTACCAGCCTCCTCCTAAGGAAGTCAGTAGCTTGCTTTAGTGGGGCATACACACAAAATGAAGAAAAAAACATGTTAAAACCTCTTTCTGACTGATATCTCATGCTTAATTCTACCTAAGTGACTCAACACAGGGTCGTGGTTCTCTTGCCTGATCTGTCATGGGGAGAGAAGGGGACTCAAATCTTCCTTCCCCTTGCCACGAAGAGGCGATCCGTGCTCCTTCCTCAGATGCTCGACAACCTGTCACACTCTGTTAAGGGATTAAAGTTTCTGCAGTCCCTCATCATTTACCAGTTTCATTTCAGCCAAGTATTGCCTGTCATTGAACAATAAATCTCCACCATGGTTACACAATAATGGGTGAAAATACAGCTTTACTTACTTATATCTATGAAATACCTATTTTAACACCATGTGTGAGTTATGTCTGATAACCAGCAGACCCTAGAAAAAAAGTGCAGCCACACATTTTCACTGAAAAAAGTGAGATTTTGTTAAAAGTATTTCTTTAGAAACAGTACTATTTTTGATGACATTTTGGGGAGGAGGAGGGTGGCAAGGATGTGAAAACATAAAGCATTTGATTTAATATCATCTTGGTTTAACATAAGTTCAATATTTGAGTTCAAGTCTCACAGGTCTTTCCTACAAGTTTCTTGGCAAATCTTTAATTATCTGAATGAAATCTTTTTACTTCAGCTACTGGTCTTTCCTCCTGTCTGTCTCCTGCCTTGTGCTTGCTCAGCATTGCCAGTGAGCATGAAATGAGCTTCTGCTTATGTTATCAGCAGTGTTTTGAGGTAACTGTGAAGCTACAGGTAGTCCTTTTCTGAGCCCTCTAATTCCGGTAATTATAGCACTGAATGAGGCAGAAATCCACTGAGTTTGTTTCAGCTTCACAGAAACTGTCTTCAGTTCTTTCACAAGATAAATAGGCAGGATGTTAAGAACTAATGACTCATGCTCTCCTAATGTTAAATGGTTTAAAAAAAAAAGAAAAAAAGACCATGTTTTCTTTCTTCTCCTGTCAAAAATGAAAGGTTCGATCAGCTATGTAGACCCATCACACCCACAGTCATATTCTGAGACACACGACATATTAGTGAACAGAAAAATCTCTGCAAGAACAACAGCTGGAAGAGGTGCAAGGAGCAAGCATAAATGTTGCCTAGTGAAGAGAAGACTCTCAAGTGTAGGAGCATCTCTTTGTTTTGCTCTGAGCTACAGAAAGCTGCTCTCAGAGAGGCTAAGCACTCTAACAGGACAGCAGCCAGACGGGCCACCAGCTCATGAAAACTAAGTGTATCAGAACCTTAGAATGTGTTGGGTTTGAAGGGACCAACCCCCCT
>NW_009735818.1:0-86173 GCF_000703405.1 Apaloderma vittatum | reverse complement strand
TTCCTGCTGGACAGGACGTGATTAGCGCTAGTGGGTGCTGTTCCTAAGAGGACTCTGGAGGTCCCTTCCAGCTCCAACCATCCTGTGACCCTGTGATTCAGCCCACACCAGCAACTATATGCAGATGGCACAATCACCACGGGAGATATCGTATGAAAGAGCAAAAGGTCTTTCTCTCCTTGGCCCAGGCTGAATGACTACACTGCTTTATCTCACTCTGGAAAGTAATACACCAAGGAGGATAAAGAAGGCGTATTTTCATGGCTGGTGTTCAATAAGCTTGATCCTTTTCATTACCGGCAGTTGAGGAAGTATGACAACCGTCAAGGACCTGACCAGGCCTTTTGCTCACAAGAAAAATCGCTTTCTGGTGGAACATCTGCAGATGAGCACGATAAATCCAACAGATGGACATGTTTTGTCAGAGGAAGCATTGAAAGGCTTCACTTATCAGAAAATACTGGCCACTGTCAAAAGATACTGGCCACTGATGAGTAGAACACAAGGATGATGGTTTGTTTATATATTAGGTGCCCTTGGAGGTAAGGGCTGAAGATGGGAAGGGAACTGGGAAGGGTGAATAGAACAAAAAATCATCCACATCTGTGTTTCTGCTCCAGCTTAGGGACAGAGATTTTTCCCCCTGGAGTTCCTCTGGAGAAATAAACTCTTGCACTAACATTTATTTCCTTATTGTTGCTACCAGGGCTATGTTTATTCTGCTGAGATAGCAAAGGAGATGCTATAAGGAAAAAAAAAAATCTTTATCCAATTTATATAATTTAGATTTATCTTTAGCGTAAAAATACCATAAAAAAACCCCAAGCACTTTTACATCAATAAGCTTGCATTTTCAGAGCCAATATTGATACTGTCTGGGTAGTTGCACTTTGTGAAAAGATAAGCCACTCCCCACCTTTTAAAACTTTATTTTTCCTTGAAAGATGGGGACTAGTTGCACATCACATTGCAGTTGCTACTCTTTGCATTTCATGCTCAGAAAATAACTGCATGAATAATTACTTTCTCCCAATTTGTCTCTTGCCTGCTTTGCCTGGTTTCAATGCAGAAAGAAGGCATAAATTTGATGTCTGCCTCAGTCAAAAGAAGGTAATACATGGTGTCACAGGTTTGAGTCTGGTGGGAGTTTTTTGTAAAAGTGGGGGTAGACTCCCGTGAAGATTTGAGAGCCTCCCCCACCCCCAGGTGGGGGACTCCCAGAGGAGTCAGACCTGCCTCTGGCCAGGGCCAGGCCTGTCAGTGCCTCTGCCATCAAGGTATTTAAGAGGTGACCCCAGTGTTCTATCTCTCTCTTTTGGTTTCATCTTGTTTTGAGCTGTCCTGTCTTTAATGGCGAGGAGTTTTCCTGTTGGAGGAGGGAGAGGTGAGAGGAGAACAAAGGAACGATGCCCTGAGAAGAAAGACAAGGAGAACAGTCCCACAGGACAGGGAGAAGGCTGTTGGAGCAGGACCTTTCCCTGGAGCCTGTGGTGGCTGAGATGGCAGGAAAGTGACTGCCTGACAGCTGAGGGGATCGACAGCAGTGAGAACATACAGGATGCGTCGGTACGTGCAGAGCCCTGTGCGACAGGGGAGAGAGACTGAGCATCAGAAGGGCACGTGTCCAGAGCGATCCGTAGCCCCAATGGGCTCATGAGGAGGAAGCAGATTGCCTCCCATGAGGTGGACACCACGCGGCAGGAAGGAGAGACTGCGAGGAGCCCTCTTTCTCAAGGAGGAGCTGCCATGAACAATGAGTAATGGCCAGATGGACCAAACACCCCCACTCCCTGCTTCCCTTGCATTGATTGAGGAGAGGAGGTAGCCAGGAAAGTGGGAGGGGTGGCGAACGCAAAGTGTATTTAAGATTGGGTCATATTTATTGATATATTCCCCTCACTATCCTACTTCGTAAATGGTCGCTCCCAATGGTTCTCCCCAAGTTGCTATGGTTCTTTACCCATCACCTTCAATAGTAGATTATTACCCTCCCTATCCTTAATCTCCAACCCTTGAGCCTTTTTTAGTTGAATTGTCTCCCTCTACATCACTGTGGAAATGGGAATGGGGGGAGGAATAAGCTGGAGACCACGTGTTTTTTTTCCCAGTCAGCTTGAACCACGACACATGGGAATATCTCATAATATCTGAAAACATGATCCAGTTTTCAGAGAAAACTAGAAAACTACAATCTAGTCCATGAAATGCAAGTCATGCTGTTCAATCTGTGGTTGTCTTGTGTTTCTGGAATTCACACCTTTTATAAGGCTGGACTGCTGCCCCATCTCCAACTATGAGGGCATTTTGTCTATTCATTAAGCTTTGATCCTTCCAGAAGCTAAAATGCTTATCAGCGTAGCTTTCGCTGCCACTTTCCCAAAAATGCTAGATAGTGTCCTCACACTAGTTTTACAGCACTGAACCACTGAAGAACTGACTGACTGTTCCCTTGCTGCTTGGAGGCTCACCTATACTTGATCTCTTCCTTAAAATAGGAATTAGACCAAAGAGCACAACACGTTTCTGCAAGAAACAGATGCAACAGAGTACTGCAATGAAGCAGGAGGAGTTTAGGGCACCTCATCTCACTTTACCAGCTAGCTACTTTCCTAAGAAGGATAATGATGTTCACCAGAAAAGTTTCCATCCCCCTAGTAGCAGCCAGCACCCATTTCTACTCGCCCAGCATCCAGGCTCTATTCAGGAGTTCACATTAATTTATTCTCCACTCCAGTCCCCCATTCCACCTCAGTAAAATCTAACCAGTCTCATTTACCATTCTTTACACTAAAGGACATCAGTGAAATTTGAAGTAAAGTCTACAGATGTAGCACATTCCCCTATCTGGATTTAAAATAGATCAAATTGTTACAACCCATTCAACAGTCCACTCCGCTTCAACAGTCTTAACACAAATACGTAAAGAAATGTTTCAGAGAAACATTTCAGATCTTCCTAAAACCCTTTCTTAAAGTTTGAGAACTTGAAAACAAGACTATAATTTTAATATAAAATTATTTTTTTTATTTATGCCATTTTTCACCATATAGGAGGTTTTAACAAGCTCTCATGATGACTGCTTATCTCTATTAGAGAACTGAGACACCATATTCCTTAAAAATTCCTTTCAGACAGACACTCAGTCTTCAAATGGGTTTGAACACAGAATAGTTACAGTTCCACTGCACCAGGTTAAAAAGCAATTAGCTTAGCATTAATGAAAATGTAGAGGTGCTCACACTGCCTTGCGTTACGGACGCCAAGCATAATCAATACAGCTGATCAAAGTAGCTGCATTAGGAGATTTTCTCTCTATGCACTATATACAAAGCCTAATAATCTTATTTTGGCATCTTAGAGGTTTACAGTCTGACAGTGTTAATAACTTTCTACTAGCTACTTCCCAAGATAGTAGAACTCTAGAAGCTCGTATGGTAAAATGTAACAGCATTCATGTCTGGATAGCATCAAGAGAGGAATGTGATGAGTGCTTGCATAAAAGTATACAATTTAGTTTCTCCATAACATGTGATCCCACAATACATTTGCCCCAGACTTTCATGTCTGTTTTTTTTAAACAGTTGTTTTGGGGGATTTCATTCCTGTATTTTGCTTGAAAGTATGACATACAGCATAAATTACCATGATTACTCTCAATAACAAGAGAAAGAGCTACAAAAATGTGCTTCTAAAATAAATGCTTCAGTATCTTTTTGCATTGCCAATATATTACTTTTAAACGCAGACATTTTTCTCTCAAAAAACTAAGGCACCAGAAAAAAAAAGTCCAAATCTCTACATGTCTATGGGATACATACCACAGTATCAGTCAAAGGAAATCTATAAAGGTGATAAGACACTTGTGTTTAAAATACCTGCCAAGGCACCTGAAAACCAGCTAACGTTCTTGCTGGATCCTGCAGGAAGCCTAAAAGTATTAGGTGAGAATTGACAGGCTTCTGCTTCTTGCTGAAATTCAGACCAACTTTTCACCACTGAATTAATGAAACAACCCTGAAGAACTGGGAATCGGGTATATATTGTAGGGAACGCACAGATGAAAGGATAGCAGATGAAGTCCTGACTGCTGACATGCACACCCGTACAGAAAGAGACTCCACATATATTCCAGTTGGCACATTATAACCAAACGTGATTATATTCACTTAAGCTTAAGGTTCCAATGAATGACATAATTCTGTTGGTCTACAAAATGAAAACACAAAATGAACAATGAAATAGAAACGTAGTCCTGTTTATTTTTATATTATCTAAAAGGTACATGAGAACCACAATCAGCTCCTGGTGAATCAACATCAACATACTAGAGAAAGGCAAAATAAAACTATCAGGCATTAGATTCAATTGTAATCTTGATTTTGTTTGTTACAGCTGATTACAGAAAACAGTGCTGACATCAATAGCTACGTTCTAGTATCACACAAAACTGTGTTTTTAAATGGAAAAGGCAGTGCATTGTTGACACTGTTTGTCCAGAATTAAGAGATTATTTTGTCACATGCAGCTACAGTAGCTGTTTTAAAAAGTAACCTCCCATTCTACACAAATCCCACAGTATAGAGCAGGTAACATGTCTCCATGTGTAACACTCAAAGGATATGGATTTTGTTAACCATTTGTTAAAACAGAAGTTTTCAGCAGAAAAACCTAGTTCCTTATTTTCTTAAGTTGCTTTGGAATGTTTGTATTTCTAAAATATACCTTATTTATACCATAAAGTGAGAATATTGCATGGACAGTGAAATAATGCAGCATTACCATTCCTTCATATATACTTAGTTCTCAACACAATTATTTCAAACATGTTCTGTCTGTTTACAATTTCTGTTTATATCAAAGCCAATTTAACTGTTTAGTTATGATGGTATTTCAGCAGTGAAAGAAGTCCTAGTGTTGCAATAACAAACACCTCCAGGGGTTTCATAGAGTCCAATGTCCTTTAAAAGTGACAATATAAACAAAGTAAGTTTGCATACACAGGGACAACAGACACTAAAAGTTGTTACATTACCAGCCCTACCAGGAATTTCAAGCTGTCTGAAAAGGAAAAGCATTTTCCTGGTGTTGACTCACATACATTGATGGGTTGAAACTTCCAGCTCTCTGCTCCACTTCTTGAGCAGCAATGGATTAACAGAAAATGGAGCAGTACCTGAAACACTACCACATACAACCCAATGTGCAGAAGTAAACCAGTGCTGGGTTTTATCTAGTTAGTTCTCTGGGCTGTACAATGTACCAGTGACCACTCCTATTTTATCCACCTAAAACAAAAGCAGAACCCTCCTAGTTTATCTTTCCTTCAGGACACCGATGCCTTTCATTGTTCTACATGTCAGTAGCTCTTACCTGCTGTTTGAGAGCCTCTAGAGATTCAAATTCCAATTTGTCTAGTTTTATCTGGATCTCCCGTGGTTTATCCGGAATTATAAATGCCATGATAAACTTTATTGCTAGTAGCAAGTGCTGGAAAAAAGTAAAAAGAAAAATATTGTTCTATAGAGTTTGAAGCATGGAGAGAATAGCATAATATGCTTTCCAAATTTTAGTAATAGAGATATAAACAATTATTTCTTGTGACAAGTACAACACAGATAGCACACTATAACCATACTGAGCCTCAGCTACTCATTTTTTTCTATTTACAGTCATTTATAACTATAATATAAACATACACAATTTGGTTTATTTTCATAATGATCCTATTTTCACTATGTACTATGAATTTCTAATTTTGAATTTGTGATTCTAGATAAAATAATAGCTTTTAAAACACACTATTCGTGCACAGAAATTGAATCATGGCACCTAGCCCATATAGTTTTATAGTGAAATGTTTACATACATATTCACACACATATAAATATAGTTACATATAATTAGATGCATTTATAACAACATACATACATGTATGCACACGTATACATATATCATGACACACAAAAAAGCAAGGACATTTAAAAAAAACCGAACAAACAGAATTTCTGCATTAGAGAAGTTACTGAAAATCAAAAGCTCTCCTGAGAAAATATCAGAAGAGAATAAAATAAAATAAAATAAAATAAGGTATGATCTCTAAAGAAGTGGCACGCTCATGGATAGAAACTTGTTAGGAAATGGAGAAATATTCCACATATCAGATGCCAAATTAGCCATAATTCATTACCAAATACTAAAATCTTATTTAAGAGAAAACAAGAATGAGGTTCTGTTGAACCTAGTCTTTGGCCAACCTTTAAATTTCACTTAAGCACACACCATTCCCTACAGCTCACCAAAAATAAGCATCAAACTGTCCAGTTAGCGGTTTTATTTCTTCATTTATGTCAGCTATACACATATATACACATATCATCTATACGAAAATCATTAAATCTTTATTTTATCAAGGGCGAAGCTAAAAATTACACTGCATGTTTACAAGCAGGAACTTGCTCCTGGTGGAGAAAACCCTGACCAATATAAGGCAACACTTAAATACATGTGCTCAACTTAAAGTATGTGCTTAAGTGCACTGACATGATAATACTCAGACATTTCAATGTCAGAGCTACTTATCAAATTTCTTTGATATTTTAATAAAATGCTCCTTTCCAAAAGACATTTTGCTGAACTACGTGACCTTGATGCACTTGGGCATGTGAATAACAACAGACCAGACCAAAAATCCTCGAGATTCTAGAATTAGGTGAGCAAGAAGCTGGCAAAAACATCACACGCTTTGCAGGAGTGGTAGTGAAACTCTGAACAAGCCAATTCCAATAAGTAAGAGTTAAAGTAAGAAATTAGATAATAGTAACATGTAAAAGAAAAACTACAATGAGCCATACATGAAATTATTTTAAAAAAATGTATTACAGAAAAATAGTTCGTAGGGCCAGGAAACAAATTATTAGTACAATGAATAATAATTTAACAAGGTGAAAGGAAGGCTGAAAATTAATACAATGCTAATACATCATCAATGAAAACCTAAACACAGATTAAAAGATTAATGAAGCAATTAGTATGTCTGCTGTGTAATACAATGGCTAATACTGTATTATTAAAAAAAAGTTATGTCAACAGTAAAACATTCTCCCACTCATACAAATTTTCTTTTCCCACTCAAGTGTCTGCTACTAAAGAACTTTTCTTGCAAGAAAAGTGATGGCAAACAACGTTGGGTTTTGCTAGAAATATGTAACAGTACATCTATGTTTCAGAGCTAGCATTTAAAATGGAAAAAGGTAAAAACTTGAAGACAATAGTAACAAAATAATATAAGCAATACTCCTATGTGTAATAGAGTAGTAAGGAATCACAGGCTGAAGGGGAATAGCTAATGTACAGATAAAGTTTTGGTTTGGAAACAGGAAATTAAGGATAGCGAATTTAAAGGAACTCAAAACTAGATAATAGAATCGGGTAAAATATCATACTTAAGGCAAATGACTGATAGAACTAGCAGAAACTAAGGGATCTGGAAAGTTACAACAGACATTTCAATGGAAAAAAGCCTTAGTAGCACACAAAGTAGCTTCTAGCTGCCCAAAGTTCTCTGGACTAGTGTTCATCTCACTTTGTTAAACAAAAGAAGAAAAAAAATCTTATGTTGTGATCATACTAAGGAACTAAGATCAAATTTTGGAACTTTAATGGTTTAGCCACCGTCTCTTGAAGAGCCTTGAAAACATAAGCCATGCTAGTAACTTTACACAGACTTCAAAGTAGCTCCAAATCCAAATAATTTTAAAGAAAATAAATCAAAATCATTTCATGGAAATGTAAATAATATTATGGTGGACAGAGGCCAACTAAGTTTTCCCCATTTTTAACAGGGGGTGAGAAGAATAGAAGAAACATCTAAAGAAAATGGAAATAAAACCAAGAGAAACACTGCAGTTAATCCTGGAAAACAGCGTAGTTCTTTTCAGTAGATCTAGAAGGGCAGTGTGTTTTAACCACTTCCACCACGAGAAGAGGTTTATTGCTGCATTCAATAACCAGAGCCCAGCACTTAGCAGGGTTCTGGAGATGTGGGGGTTTTGGCAACAGACTACCCGTTACACGTACTGAAAGAGGCGTTTAGCACAAACTAGCTTCTTCTCAGAAGAGTTTTCCTGCTAGCACAACTCCCAGCCTGCAAACACGAGGATAGAGCCTTGAAGGTAAAGACAGAACCTCTGACTGAGAAAGCCTTCAAGCCACATAGGGCTCAAAGCTGGAGTGCAGGTGGGGAAAGTCGTTACTTTTGCTTGATCTACGGTCACCCCCTTCCCCTGGGTATCTACTATGGGCCACCGTCAAAAAAAGATGACTGGGTTAGGCAGACCTTTGGTTTGTCCCTCAGAATAGTTTTTGTTATGCTCTTTTTCCTCCCATCAAAACAAGGCTTTTATCAGTCTTAAAGTGCTCAGAAGGGTGTGGGATGCCCCTGTGTGCAAGAGTGTGACCTCAGAAAATACACTGGATTTAACAGACTGCAAATTCAGTTCATTTCCACCTCACACCTACCAGTGACCCTGAAGAAAAAGACATCAGAGCAACAGTCTCCCTTGGATAACTTCTCCAGCTGTTGCCATTTGCAAATTAGGAACAACATTAATGAAACGGGAAAGGTAATTGGCAGAAATTATGGATGTGGGTCATATGATTCATAAGGGTCATATCTAATTTTATTAACAATTTATATTGCATTCTGGAACTGTCATTTAACTAAAAAAATGTAAGGGAAACTGAAAAAAAAGTAGAGAGATAAGTAGTTGTGTTCACCATGTCATTTATATTCCGTGCTGATTTATCTTAATCTTGTTTTAGTGTAATTCCTACAAGACAGATCCACAAAAAGGAGACATCTGCTTTCACAAAAGAAATGTCTTAAGAGTACAGGATAAATCACCAGAAAAGACAGCAAAATTCTATTTTCCTAGTGTAAAGATACATTAACACTAGCAAGAATATATTATAAAAATAAAGTCTGAAACTTTATCCACACTTGCTCCACAACTAGTGCAAAGGTACTTGTTCGATAGTAAAATTTCCTCATAGAGTTAGGTGTGGGGCTTTTATTAATTTATTTTGGAAATTTTTTTTTGTTAAATTGGGTTACAAACCCAACAATTATTTCTAGCTGCAACCATTAAAAAGTGGTGGTGTTGCCAAGAACATGCCCTTCATGATTAGAAGAGGACTTACTTCACTACGAGCAAAACCTGGGACAACACTTGCGCAAGCTGTGAGCTCTCCAATGCCAACAGCCAAGTCCCCTCCTAGTTTGCAACCTGCCAAGCGGGCACAGTGAGAAACAGCAACGAGTCTCCCCGCCTTGAAAACTGTAATGGCATCAAACCCTCTGTGGCCTTGTGCCAGGTGCTCAGAGAACCAGAATTACAATTTTGTTTTGCAAATTTGCCATTGACAAGAGGAGAAGCAGCAGCTGCGTTTTGCAGCACCAAGTCCTCAGACTCGTCTTCTCTAAAACAGAAAATGCAAATAAAGGTTAAATTCCTGGAATTGTGAAAAGCTAATTTGATTTCTATAGCAGTCTTAACTGCAGTAGGTCCTGTTAAAATCTACTCAACTGGGAAAAGAAAAAAAAAAAAGGAAAAAGAATATAAGCAGTAGCTGTGTTGCTGGTTAGCTGATAAAGTGTATTCCAAATCTAGTAAAACTTTGTATCAAAGGACTATTTTAGAATATCATATTTATACAAACTTTCAATTAAAAATCAGAAATCTGGACCTAGTCCAGCCTAGAACCGGTACATACTACGAAACAAGCTGGTCACTGGTTACTAACCCTGTGCAGGCAATGAACCCTACCCAAAAGCTAACGCCTGAGGACAGCACAGGGCTCTGAACCCCTGCTCTCTGCTGGGATATGGAAAAAGCTTTTGCAAAAAGCTGTCAGAGCAGAAGGCAGAGAGAATCTTTGCTAGGACTCCAGGTCACGGTATTCTATCACTAAACGAAGCCAAGATCAAACACAGAGCAGACTGGCCCCCAAAAAATTTCTGTCTTCCTGTGGCAATAGTTTGTAGCTTTGTGAGTCTTGCAACTTTCTGAAAGTAGAAAAAAGGCAGGAGGAACGTGAAAAATAATTCTGTCAAGGGAGTGATACAGCCAAATAAAAATTTCCATAAAGTTCAGGAACTTAAATTAAATTGTCTTTAATAAACAGCAATAAAATAAATTATGAGCAAATATTTCTGCAATATACATAAAAAGAAAGCACAACCAAAACTCCCTTTCCACATTTAGACTGAACTGGTGTCATTACAGCGTCTTGCTAGTGGAGCACAATCATCACAGCCGAGGGACTTCAAAAAGGGCCTTTCCTCTGCTACTCTGATAAACGCTGTTTTTAAAACCTCATATCCCATATACTAGTATGGAATTTTTGTTAAATGGGATGAAATCTGCCATAGCAAAAAATTCTGATATCCCTTTCAAAAATTCATTTTATCCACAGACACATTCAAAATGTGGGGGGTGAGTGTAAACGATATAAAAACGTTGTTACTTCACGTTGGTTCTATTTCAAGGCTTCTTCACATCTCCAGCTTGAGGCTTTGTCTTCCCACAGATGTACCCATGCACACACTCACAGTCAGTCCGGAGACCTGCAGCAATCCGCAGGCTCCACCCACCTCATTTATCCCCAAACCAGCATAACCCATCTCTCCCTCATTGCAGCCAGAACAAGCTTCCTCCTCCTCCTCCCTGTCAAAACTCAGGGACACCCCAGGGCCGAGGTGCAGCCCTTCCACCTCTGCCCGCTCCAGCACGGCCAAGTCCATCTTGGCTCTCAGCTCGGACAGGTGAAGGGTTCATGTATTTAATTGCGCTGCTCTAAGTGTCTGCAAAGCACATAAACCAAAAGTGTTTCACAAATATTTATGTAAAAATGCAAAACCTTAAAACTTCAAACTTCAAACAAACCACCCTAAATATCCAGCAGGGTGAGTTCCAGACAAAGCCCTTACAACGTGGCTGAGATAGATGTAACTAAACAGAAGCTTATTACAGAGTAAAACTTTGAAGACTCCTGAACAAGAGACTAACACATAAGACAACACAAAAGTTTTTAAAAAAAAGTAAAGATAATCTCTTAGGAAGCAGCTTCCGCACTCGTGTTTCCAGGAAGTAACTGCAAAAACAATGGGTTAAGCAAAGCAAAAAATAAAATACTGCAAACCTCAACTCCTAGTGAGGGAACTCATCTCTTCTGCCCTTACATATTTTTTGTACTCTCCTTCCGAGAAGTTTTCAAGAAAGCTCTACAAGACCAACTGGAAAGCAAGCAAAGCAAATCGCTCTTACTTAAGAAACTTAGTCCTGCTCTTGGAAAGCCCCGGGAAGTATTTAAACAAGACATGACTTTAAACACAGAGTTGTCAGGGGAAATCTGCTAAATAAATAAATATTTGATGAATGCACATGCTAATGAACCTGAAAGAGCAAGTAATCTGACGACCGGGAACTGACCTGCTGGAAAGCTGCATAGGGGAAAGGGACCTGGGAGTTCTAGTGGACAGGAGGATGACCATGAGCCAGCAATGTGCCCTCCTGGCCAAGAAGGCCAATGGCATCCTGGGGTGTATTAGAAGGGGAGTAGCCAGTAGGTCGAGAGAGGTCCTCCTGCCCCTCTCCTCTGCCCTGGTGAGGCCACATCTGGAATATTGTGTCCAGATCTGGGCCCCTCAGCTCAAGAGAGACAGGGAACTGCTTGAGAGAGTCCAGCGCAGAGCCACAAAGATGATAGAGAGAGTGGAACATCTCCCTGATGAGGAAAGGCTGAAGGAGCTGGGTCTCTTTAGCTTGGAGAAGAGGAGGCTGAGGGGTGACCTCATTAATGTTTATAAATATGTCAAGGGGGAGTGTCAGGAGCACAGTACCAGGATCTTTTCAGCAACGTCCAATGACAGGACAAGGGGCAATGGGTACAAGCTGGAACATAGGAGGTTCCACAAAGTTTTTCACTGTGAGGGTGACAAAGCCCTAGCACAGGTTGCCCAGGGAGGTTGTGGAGTCTCCTTCTCTGGAGACATTCAAAACCTGCCTGGACACGTTCCTGTGTGACCTACTCTGGGTGATCCTGCTCTGGCAGGGGGGCTGGACTAGATGATCTTCTGAGGTCCCTTCCAACCCCTAACATTCTGCGATTCTGTAATTCTGTGAATTTCTTTATCTTATGTCACCACTGCACCTTTTAGTAATTAAATATTTTTAAAAAACAAGTTTTCTAACTATTTATAGATTATTTTACTGATATATAAACCACAGCTGTTATACATCATATTTAGTCACTAATGTAGTGAAACATTACCCTGTCTTACTAAGTTTTTTGAAAAGATTTAGATGTCCAACTGTTCTCTGTAATTTTTTCCAACAATAACAATTAGGATGTGAGGCAGCCCAGAAACCTATTAGAAATTCTGTCACCAAGTTATTACTGAAAAAAAAGCCACTGGTTCTTTATTTCTTTTAATTTACATTATCTGTTCAAGCCTTTTTACACATTTTTTATACTGAAATTTTTAAGTCTCCTTTCAGATTACCTTTTCAAGACTCAAGTATGAAAAACAAGGGGCAAGATAAAGTGGTTTATTTACATACCCAAGCACCACTTTCTCCTCTCTGCAGGCAAATTGCAATTTTTGTGTCTACCACTAAAAATTCTACATTTAGCAGGTTCCAGAAATGCCTACTGAAAGAAAAATTCCTATGTAAAAGAACTTCTGATATCAATCTTGTACACTGCATCTTGGGAAAGAACAGTTATCCCAATCATCTTATTTTATAAACATAGCACATCCTGTGACCAGAAGCATTTTATGATACAGCACACTTGTGAAACTGTCTCCATAGAAGTCACTTATAAAACTACAACATACACAAATGAGTATTTCAGACACGGTACAGGACATGATTTTCCTCATATTTCTTTCATCCTGTAGTCAATTCAAAAGTCATAAAAAAGTTCTATAGGTGTAAAATTGGCTTGGGGCTTGAGCGTATTTGCCAGTGGTTAATCGTGCAGTCTGGAAAGCAGCACAACAACACACCCATCTCTGTGTTATCATTTCATAATCCTGAAATGTTGTGGCACAACTCTTATTCTCAGTTCATGGGTATTGTTTAATAGGAACTGGGATAAGAGTTGCCAAAAGCCGAATTAGCTAATGCTAATGAGCAGCAGAGCTCTGATCACGCTCTGAAATAAATTCTAAGTCAAAAGCCGAAAGAAGGCTGTCCATGGAATTAAAACTGACAGAAAGATTAATAATGAGCCACATGAAGCACCTCTTAGCTGATTGCTAACATTACATATTGGCTCCCATTCTGACAGGTATAGTTTATTGTCAAAATGTCCTCATGTTCCACATAACAGGTAAAAAAATATTTGCTATTTTCTATTAATCTACAAAATTTAAACTTCTTTCCACCTTTAAGCCATGTATTTTTCTCTATTATGTAATTATGTGTTGTAAGGCATCCTGTTTGTCAGGACTCAGATATTCCTCCTTGGTTATGTGACTGGATGTCCTGGCATTCCTAAGGAAGGGTTTGAAACTACTGTAAGGCAGTTCAGCGATAAACAGAAATTGTCACCTAACATGGGAATCACAGATTTTGAGAACTCTTTGCTCCTGTCTCAATTAAACCTTTTTTTGTCCTAGCCCACACTGAAATAGACAGGTATAAAACTCCCAGTTGAGTTTTGGAAGACACCAAAATGTACACATACAGAAGTAAAACCACTATACTTTAATATGCCTTACAGACAGTTTTCCCAAGAAACATATATTGGTTCTGGATATTGTGAGACAGTATTTGCCAATCTGGCTTTTTTCTTCAGTTTATGCTAGGTAAAAGTGATGTTGCATCTATATTAGAATTTAAACTGTTTTAAACATGAAATTGAGGGGTGGTTTTGTTGTTTTGACAGCAAGTAAGACAAAATGTAACTGGAGCTTAGTTTTGAGAGCAAAGTCTCAGTCAGTTGTACTTCAGAGATGATATACAAGTTTTTAACTGTGAATAACGAGGCCTCCAACCACATGCATCACATTATATTTACCGATATCTGCTTATTTCTCCTGCAACTGCCTGGCTTTACAAACAACTGTCTTACAATGCTTTCAGAGCTGATTCACAAGTACATTATTCCTACTGAAAAATCTGTTCACCTCGTAACACCAAGTAAAGAAATGCATCTGACTAAACACATTTAAACCAAAACATAATATTTCATCATACTGCAAATGCATCTTGATCAAATGATTCAAAATCTTAGCGTAACACAGTTTTCCTCTGTGAATCCATCCTACTTTAAGGGGTGTACTTTACACTACTTCTGTTTGAAGCTGGAAGTACATTCTGTAGGACACAGCACATTTTTTAATCCAGACCAGAAGGTAAATCGTGCAATGTTAAGTAATGAACAAAATGTCACAGTCATGACTCATCAGAGAAAAATAACAGCATTGCAATACATCACAGTGTAAGTGGCAGATTAATTGTGTCTCTATTCCTGTGCAATTTTAATCAAAACAAATTAATTGTATTGGGTACAATAAACTAGCTAATCTGAAACAGTTCTGTAGGGAGAAATTAAATTAACAATATTCATGCTGGAAACTCACCACCTGCATTTTTCCTGTTAAATCTCGAGGGTTTCTTTCATCAGAACTATCCAAAGTCTAATAATCTTTTGCTTTTCAATAAAGGTCAGTAGAAAGTTTTCCATTCAGCTGAAGTATTTTAATTAAATATTGCAGCAGGTGTTTGGATATACTGCCAACTCCTGAAAAGCTTGCATAAATGCCAACTCCTGAAAGTCTTGTATTAAACCAACCAAAAAAACCCTGTACATCTTCAAGGCCTCTTTATCTGTCTTTTCTGTAAAAGGGTATTCACAAAATGACATACAATTTTCTCTGTTTAGTAACACCACTACCTGCTCTTGCTATAAAAGAGTTCAGAGTCAAAGCTGTTGCAAGCTAGCTATTCAATTCTCATCTCAATTTTGCAGCCATGGCAAATCTCTGCAACACAGCACAGTCCAGAGTTTAGACTTATCTGCTGGCCTGCTTCAGCTCATTTGGGAATATAACTGGTCTGCCCAAATTGACAAAAAGAGAATGTTTAACTCTGTGTTCAATTCACTCTTGAGACAAAATTCTGCAATTAACGTAGATTCCTTTGTGACATGCGTTTGAATTTTTCCCCAATAACGCAGCTCCCAGCTTCAGCTCTCCATGCACTCACAAAAAAGCAGCAGCAGCCTATGAAACACTTGTGGAACCGCTTACATCCTTAAGGAACGCAAAGCTGACTGAAAGGTGCAGGCTCCAGAACAGAGGTGAAGGAAAAAGAGAATTGGAGAGACAAAGAACAATCTTTGGTCTCCACAGTGGCAGTGAGTGATTACATCATTCTATCATCTGAGAATCTGACTCAGAATGTGAATCTCAACGTGAAGACTAGGAGGCAGTAACTCTGTGGGATACGCACAGCTGCATCGGTGCAGTACTGTTCTTGAAAACTAGACTTCTATCAGCATAATCCAACGTTCACTGCTTGACAGCTTCAGTGGGCATCTGGGACACCTCAAAAACCAGCACTATGGAATCAAGAAGAGGTTCTCAACTGAATTCTGATGTATGAGGAGAAAGGAATACCAGCAAAAATTATAATACAGTAACAAAGCCTGTTATTCACTTATTAGCTTCATTTTTTTCTAAGACTTGTTAGTTTGGCCTTTGAAACTACAGGCAGAACAGAATACCAACACATTAATCTCAGCAGTGTAACAGCTTTGGCAACGCGTGGTGAGTACGACTTCTCATCTCCCAATAAATAGCAAGTCTGAAATAAAAAGGAAAAAAAAAGTACTATTTACAGATTAAATTAGAATTTCAAGACCATTTGGGAGGCAACTTCTAGCAAGGGCTTAGCATCACCTTGTTGCTATGAAACATTATCGCAGAAATAATTAGCCATAAAAACCTGCAGCAGACTCCTCCTCTGGCTGAAATGATCTCAGCTGAGAAGGCCACTTTCAATTCAAGATGAATTAAGTAGCAGTTCTGAACATGACTCCAAAAGATGCCTCAAGCATCTTAAATGGGAAATGTTGAGATGTCAGACAAGATCTTGGACCAGTGACCAAATCTGAACAGGTCCCTGAGTAACTATAACACAATATACAAGCAGAGACAGGTGGGAAGCTGAGACTTTTCACACATGAATCTCAGCAGAGCTGACCAGTGCTACCACAGGAATCTGAAAAGTCCAAGGACTGAAGGAAGAAATGATCTGTGTACCTGTGACTGGTGTGCTACTCATTTTTAAAAGGGGTAGCATGAGACAAAAAATGACTACGTTTCAGCTTCAGAATGCATTCTAGGAATGAGAGAAACCTGTGAAGATGCATTACCTCAGTACTGGGATCACTTCTTGCAATAGTTTTTTGGCCCTGCTGTACACAGGGTGGATGGTGTTGCAGTATATCCTGCACACCTTAAGTCTTGAAGTAGTCTTGAGTCTGCACAGATAGACTTACAAAGCCCAGATATTTATTTCCTGAATCTTGGGACCATTTCTACTTATTAATTTTCCTTATGACCAGACTGAAGAGTGATTCTGTTTCTTCTCTGAGTTAAGAAAATGCTGGAAATGAAAGTATTCTATAGCTTTTCCTTCAGCTTCTAGGTGGAGCAAATTGATGCTCTTTTTGGTGTTAAATGCGCATAAGGAGAGTTCTTCAGGAAAAATGAGAATCATCACAGAATCATAGAATGGCCTAGGCTGGAAGGGACCTCAGAGATCATCTAGTCCAACCTCCCTGTTTTGGGCAGGGACGCCATCTCTCGACTAGATCTGGCAACACATGGGGTCCGAGCGGGAATCGAACCCGAGAAGAGTATGGGGAGAGATGAAAGGACGCAAATGTACAGGACTGAGCAAGCCTGGTGCACAAGAAGGGCAAGGCTGCTGCTGCAAATAGAGCATGCCTTGGAATCCACTACCGCTCTGTCAGCTTCACTGTCCTCAGACCGCAATAAGAGCCAGCTCACCATCTCCAAGACCTTCTGTCTCCAAAAATGCCAGGATGACTCCTGAGGTGCAGAGGCAGGTGATAGCATCTAAAAATAGTCATTCCTGATGAATTAATGCAATTTGTCTTAAACACATACACTCTTCTCAAAGTGAGATCATTGAAGAACACAGCAGTTCAAATATTGTATCCAGACACAGACTCCCTCAACAGTCATGTGAATCTTAATAGAAAAAAAGTCATAGCAGAGTGAACAGGCAAAACGTAAACAAAATTTGCAGGATTCAAAATGTTACTTTGCTGCCATTTTGCCTTTTTTTGAAGTCTTTTAAGAGCTGTTACTTCAGAGAAGAAATCCCTAAAACCTCTTGGTCTAGAATTTATCTTTTTTTTTTTTATATACGCTTGATCAAGCGTTCATTGGCAAGCCAAACACACACATTCTTATGTATAAAAGCAATATTCTCCACATAATCAAAAAGGTTAAAAAATACAATGAAGAACTTGTCCTGGAATGCTTGAGAGATCTGGCAGTACCTGAAGTTGTGTGGGGCCTTGTGACATAAGAAGAATTATCTTCTAACACAGAAAACTGTCACACAACATTCCTAAAAGGCTGAAGTTATGTCAGATAACAGACTCATAAATCCGTCTTGCTACCTCACACTCTTTTTCTAACATCTAGCATTTTAACAGTTGGACTCAATGATCTTAAAGGTCTTTTCCAAACCTTATGATTCTGTGATTTTTACCAGGAGAAGAAATATCAGTATGTGTCAAACACAGGGAAAAAATTTCCCAGTCAAACAGCACTCAAAAAGAAAACCTTGAAGCATGACATAAAAGTATTATGAGGGGGAAAAACCAAAAGTGTATATTTTTCTTTTAACCTAGAAGAATAATATCTTTCTTTGAAAGTCCTGAATGGTTCTGGGTTAGACAGGATGACTTTGCTGTATACAGCAATTTAAAATCCATTACTACGATGAATCATTTCAGCATCACAGTTTCTTAGATCTCTCAAGCCAAAAACAATGTCTTTACCAGTCAGCAGATATATACAATGAAATTCTGTAGCTTTATTCATTTCCAATGGGAACAAGCATATTATCCTGTCATTTCAAACCCGACAAGTATCTGGATCCTTTTCAGAATTTGCAGGGATACCAAATGCAAACTACAGAGGTATCAAACGCTGTACTGCTTCTGGTTTTGTATTACATGTTCATGCAGGCAACGATTTATTTTTTCCCGTCTAAAATCAGTTACTGTGTTTCAAACACTGTATGATTAAGCATACTACACATGCATATTGCCATATTTTATCCTGACTCAGGTGTTTAGAAATTTGGAGGTTTTCCACTGTTGTTTTGCAGGGAAATGGACTTTTTTGTTTTAAAGTAACTTTGCATCTTTCCATGTTACATTTGCTTTTTTTTTTTTGCCCAACTTCCCTCACATAGACAAAAAGTATTAAGTAATTTGGTTCAAAACAAAAGCATGTGAGGACCACTCAAGATTCTTCTGAAAATGTATGCCAGTCTTTAGAATCATTATTCTTCCAAGATCACTTTGAAATCAAGTAAATTGTGAAAGTTCCCTTGTCAGCTTGGGTTGCCTGAAGTGAATACAAAACATGTTATAGAATTCTAAAATATCATAGAATCATGGTTTGAGTTGGAAGGGACCTTGAAGATCATCTAGTTCCAACCCCCCTACCATGGGCAGGGACATCTCCCACTAGATCAGGTTGCTCAAAGCCCCATCCAGCCTGGCCTTGAACACTTGCAGGGACGAGGCATCCACAGCTGCTCCAGGCAACCTGTTGTAGTGTCTCAACACCCTCATAGAAAATAATTTCTTCCTAATATCTAACCTAAATCTATCCTCTTTCACTTTGAAACCATCATCCCTTATCCTATCGCTACACACCCTTGTAAACAGTCCCTCTCCGCTTTTCCTGTAGGTCTCTGTTAATTACTGAAAAGCTGTAATAAGGTGTTTCCAGAGCCTTCTCTTCTCTGGACTGAACAATCCCAACTCTCTCAGCCTGTCCTCACAGCAGAGGTGCTCGAGCCCTCGGATCATCTTTGTGGCCTCCTCCGGACCCACTCAAGCAGGTCCATGCCCTCTCTGTGTTGGGGCTTCAAAGCTGGATGCAGTACTGCAAGTGGGGTACTGATATATGGCGTATGAAAATGATATGAGGTATGAAAATCCAATTTCTAAAGGAAAGAATATCATTATATTAAGTTCTACTTAATTTTGCTGCTATAACACCAAAAGAGGTACAAGACAGGTAAGTTTTACAAAACAAACAAAATACAGTTGCATTCATCAGAGAGGTGCTTTGTCATCTTGTTCTGTCAGAGGTTTGATTCCTCGATCTCATTAAGGACATGGCAGGTTGTTACGGGTAATATTTCTAACAATGCGCTTTTGAGGGACACAAATTTAATTTATTATGGCTGGGTTAGAAGTTCACCTTGCACTTTCCTCCTCTTTTTTTTATTCCCCAATACACCAGCAATCTTATCTTCACATGGTCTATTCAATTTTTTTTGCCCTTTGATTATTTTTCTTAAAGCTTAAATATATACAGCTGACCTTTATTTTAATTTAAATTCTCCATCACGCTTTTAGAATATTGTTATCTTCGAGTGAACTTGTAGCTTCACAGTAAAACCAGTCTTTTGCGCATTGTCAGCAACAGGATATGCTTAATAGGATGAATTATGGGTCTCTCTGTTGAATCTGTAACTTGCACAGCTAGTTCTCAACATACAGCTTTACAAAAAAGCACTCTAATGACTTCTGTTGTAGACCAAAGCTCGTAATGTTCTCAGCCACATTCTCTACACCTGATGTTCCAGCGAGATTATAGCTATTCACATAATTAATGTGCTGTCCCTGTATAATACAAAAAACTGACGCACAAGACCAGTCATTTGCATCCAACACACCAACCCTGGCCCATTCTAAACAGGAGATGGTAACAGTTTGGCATTTAGGCTGATTACAAGAAATCTGAAGATTCAACCACTAAGGAACTTCTGTAAATAGAAAACCTAGGGTGAAAGTTCACATTTTGTTTTCAAGTGTTGCACATGTCTTCTCTTTCTAGCTGTTTGTACAGCAACAGCATTTTTAAAAAGGTTCATTTAAAATCATACAATTTTATGAATATATAATGCCACTTGTAACATTACATATGGATCTGTTTTTCAGAATGCCTACTTGTCTCCCTTAAACAAAGAGAAGGAATAAAGACAGCTATTACTTGCTTCAAATCTTATGCATATTTTCTTTACATATGACATTTATATATGCCTTCTGAAAGTAACACTGGTTAGACTGGGAGAACACTGATAATAAGGAGAGTGATCACTTCCTTTTTTCCATAAGGCAATACAGAGTTGCAAAAAATGATTTTGCCAATAAAACTTCCAACTAAATATGAACGATTAAAAATAACAAGGCTGATCAAAGCTCCAGGCTTATTTCAATGTTCTCTCTTTTCCCGCCCTCCAAGTCTATGTTCAACAGCTTCACAACTAACAGGTTTGAAATCCCAACCAGGTTTGCCACCTGAAAAGCATATGTTGTCATCCTCAGTCAATAACAGATCTAGGAGAGATGACTGCACAAGCTGCATTTCCTCTGTAGTGCATCACATTCTTTCCTTATATGCAATTAGATGCTTCCCAGTGGACAAGGTCATTCTTCAATGACAAGTATTAACTTTTGTTACAATATCCTAAACAAAAGATCTTTTTTTTAAATGAAGTAAAGTTACTTTACTCACCTAAGGAAACTAAAGTAATCCCTTGTACCTGAAAGTGCTTACAACTGAGCAATAAACTCCGTTACAAAACCAAGGTTTTTAAATAGATTAAAAATGCTTTCAAGAGTACTAGCTTTGTTTATATCTTGAATGATATAACCAACACAGCTCCCAATCATAAAGGAATAAACTTGCATTTCCTTGCTCATTAACTCTACTTAAGCTTAAATAGCCTTTGCCTCTTGCAGAAGCCAGCTGAGAGGAGCAGCCTTCCCACTAAGCACACGGAAGTGCAAAGCGTGGGTCATGTCCTGCATGAAGATGGGCAGGAGCATATGGCAATGACTGACATAGAATTCCTAATCTGGTTCTGTGCAAAAGGCCATTTTAAATCAGAGCAGCTAGGTACCCGCGTGTTCCTCAGTCCCACGTCTTTCACAGCAATGGCTCAGACCGAAAGCTGCCACTGCAAACACCACCGCTTTGACCAATCACAAAGCCTTCAACTCTCAACTCCAAACAAGCAAGAAGGGATAGATTTAGGATTACGGATGAACGGTGAAACACAAACTCATCTTGATGGCTCCTTTTTTAAACTTTAACACTAATAGCAATCTTTAATTTTTCCTGCAAAACTCATTTAACTATGAAGTTAAAACCTGTATGCCACATACCATAGCAGCACAGGGCACAGAGGCAGAACAAGACTAAAAGTGGAACACGTCTTCCTCCATATGGATCTCAGGAAGCCCTTCCTCACCCAGTGAGTGCTCAGGCACTGGAATTCACTGCCCAGGGAAGTGCTGGAGTCACTGTCCCTGGAGGTGTTTAAGGAGAGGCTGGATGTGGCACTTAGTGCTGTGGTCTAGACAATGTGATGGTGTTGGGTCATAGGCTGGACTTGATGATCTCAGAGGCTTTTTCCAGCCTCAACAATTCTGTGCTAGAATACCAAATATTATCAAGATGGAGCAAGAACTTCAGCAATAACTTCAGAAATTAAAACCAAATTGCAATCCCCTATTCCCACAAACCTCAGAGCATGAGTTTGGAGATCATATGCTGAAAACCAATTTCTGAGAAAGAGTCAGAATGCTCTAGTTTTGTTGGCACAACCAGCAGTGCTCTAATTCTGATAAATCAGGTCAACGCTACTTTCATATATACATGCAAATGTTTGAAATCAGAAATTTCTATTTTAAAACTTCTGTCTTACTACACAGTATTTACAGTTTGTCCAAGTATTTGGGTCATTGAAACAGACAAGAATTAATAAAAATTACCCTGAAATTAAAAGCTAGACATGTAAAGTTGGATTAAGACTTTTTTTTGTTGAGTAAAAGTAAAAAGAAAAAAATCCTGTATGATTTTTTTTTTCATCTAAGTTTAATTATCTAATAAATCGAGCTTAGCCAAAGCTACACGGTCCCCAGATGGCAAATTGTTCCGTTCCAAATGAAGGCAGGAAAATGCTCTGCAGGTGCCTGTACATCCTCCTCGCCCATACAAAAGCCTAAGCAACTGGCTTCACACAGATATTAGCTTTCCGTAATTAAAGGTTAGAGGAGACTTCTGTTTTCCAATTTATAAAAATTTAAGATTCAGTGCTGTAGAAGTCTCAGAGTTGAACTCAAGATTTTGTTAACTATTTTTCTATAAACAGTGTTGAGACTACAACAACTGATATTATTTTAGGAAAAGTTCACATACATGTTTTGATGTTTTCAATCTCAATCACTTCAAAATTACTGTATTCTGACTTAAATCACTGGATTATAAGGACATAAACCTTTTTCTGAATTTTTGACTTCTGCTGGGGGAAAAAAAAAATCACAGCAAGCTGCATCTTCACTAACTCAGACACTACTCTTAATAGTAAACATGCAAAGAAAAATTCATTTAAATTTCAAGCTTTTTGTTGTTGTTTTTGCAGAAAATGCTGATGAAGTCTCCAGAGGAGAGAGCAAAAAAGGTGTCATACATCAGTCACTGAACTAACAGATGCTATGCCACAGCAGCTGGGTGGTAGGGTCTGGTAAACCACAATTTCTTAGGAAAGAAATGACAGTTAACGGCAACAGAAGGCCATGTACATTAATTAAAGGCACTGTAACCTTAGTAACCTCATGGCTCCATTTGGCTAAAATGCAGTAAAGTTCAGCCTTACTGCTCTGACACTCTCATAGCTGTTAACTGGACGCCAGCGATTAACTGTGAAGTCTTCATATGAATTCATACGTTATTTTGACAATTTCAGTCATGGCTCTGTAAGCAAGATACTACCTCACTGTCTGTCTGGTCCATCTCAAACATTTGCACATGCACCTCAAAAGAAAATCAGGAAGGATCTATCATTTTTCAAGCTTCTGGGATGAAATTACACAACACTTCTTCACGTAAAATAACATTACTCACTTCCTTCACTTTCCCAAAATACAAAGATCACTTTGCTTGCTGGATCTCTCTCATCATCACCCAGCTATACAGGCTGCTCTCTTGTTAAGGATACAGTCACAGAATCATTTAGGTTGGAAAAGACCTTTACGATCATTCAGTCCAATCATTAACTTGGCACTGCTCACCACTAAACCATGTCCCTAAGCACCACATCTATGCGTCCTTCAAATACCTCCAGTGATGGTGACTCAACCACTTCCCTGGGCAGCCCGTCCCAATGCTTGACAAGGCTTTTGGTGAAGAGATTTTTCCTGATATCCAATCTAAACCTCCCTGGTGCAATCGGAGGCCTTTTTCTCTTGTCCTATCACTTGTTATCTGGGAAAAGAGACTGACACCTGCCTCCCTACAATCTCCTTTCAGGTAGTTGTAGAGAGTGATAAGGGCTCCCCTCAGCCTCCTCTTCTCCAGGCTAAACAACCCCAGTTCCCTCAACTGCTTGTCATACGACTTGTTCTTGAGACCCTGCGCCAGCTTCGTTGTCCTTCTCTGGACACATTCCAGCACCTCAGTGTCTTGCTTGCAGCGAGGGGCCCAAAACTGAACACAGGATTCGAGATGCAGCCTCACTGGTGCTGAGTATCGGGATGCAATCCCTGTGCTGGTCCTGCTGGCCACACTGTTCCTGGTACAGGTCAGGATGCCGTTGGCCTTCTTGGCCACCTGGGCACACTGCTGGCTCATATTTAGGTGGCTGTCAACCAACTCTCCCACACTGTCTGTTCTTGCTGAAAAGTGAACTTTCATCACATTAGTGTGAGTCTCCCATCAGCAAACATTTAATGTTGGTTTTATCAGTTCAACAGCCCCATGATTACACGGCTAAAGAATTACAGAAAAGCAAACACACAAACAAAAGTTCACCTGCACAGGAGGAAGGCCCAGGTAACAAGAAATTCATTCTAATTAAAAATAATGAAGAGACAAAGGAATCTGGGATAAAAGCAATATTCTGAAATTGCTAAGTAGGTGTTCAGACATAATTTTCTCGTCAGATGCACTCCAGGAATTTCTGATCAAAATAGGTAACCTGCAGTATCACCACACACTTCTACCTATCCTCTTCTAGCCTATCTACTGTCCAAACTCCCACTGCAGACCAGTGCAGTCAAATGTGCCTTTAGAGTAACACATTAAATTAGGAGTCCAACGCATTTTCAGAAAGTTTAAGTCAATTTACTGGTAAAGCCTCTCGGCCATTAGTATTTCCATTTTAGTATTTCCCATCAACAAGTCAAATGCAAACATTTTAAGATTCATTAGCCTACAGCAACCCCAAATGCCAGGTTCTTGATTACCTTCTAGGTTGTTACATACTGCTCCATCTCTTAAGCTGAAAGAGGGATTACAGTATTATAAAAATCACTTAGAACTTGCAACATAAAATAAACTATTCCTACCATCTGTTATAACGGAGCAAAACTGTTTTCCCTGCTCTATTGCTGAAAAAAAGATTGAGGTCACTCCACTTCCCCAGTGCTATGCAGCAAATTGGAAGTGCAGGCTATATTAAAATATTGAAATCGAAGGTTCCTCATTTCATGACAACTCTACATTATCTTTTTAATAACCTGGATGCACAATGACACCGGCACATAAGTTTCATATCCTGAGAATTCTAGGACTACTCTAATTCTTGAGACTGTAAATATATTTTTAAAATGTATTATTAGCTACACCATTATTACTTCAGCACCCAGGTACCTCAGCTGAAGAATCTGGCCTCTGCCTGAGATAGTTAAGACAGTTATTTCAAGTGCTTCAGGTCAATAAGTCAATACAACTACATTCTTGTAAATGAGGCCAGGATTTCTCATGAGGTTTTACCAATAATTTCCGAAATATTACATTATTCCTTCCATACTCTTTTGTCTTACCTAAAACTGCAGATCCCATTACTTATTTTTTCATTGTTTCTAAGAGTCTCTATGCAAATAAAACTTAACACACATCCAGCTGGAAAATGAAAGCCCTTCTACAGTGCCATCTTATTTATTGTTAGCAGAATGCAACAATCAGAATTAATTTCGTATCAAAATTAAAAACAGTAAGCTCACTACACAACTAATAAAATAGTTTTAAATAGGTTTATTCTCTCATTTCATTATTTTCTCATGCAAATACTTAGACAGGGTGCTTAGGCCAAATTCTCTTTTCCCTCACAGCTCTATTTCTGATAACAAGCATTGAGGTCAAAAACATTAGAAAACAACAGTAGGACACTCCTTCAAAAATATGTTGTATTTCGGCTCAAACAAAAGTATCTAAAAATATAAAAAAGATATACAGAAGAACAAAATGAAGATCACAGGTAAGTATGTTGCCTATATTCAAGTTCGATAAGAGTGGAAATCTGTTTTGGAGTAGCTTCAGTTGGGTGCTGTGGTGGACAGAACCTGTGATGAAGGAGAAAAAGAAGGATCTTGCAGTCAAAGCCAAGACCTATTCTGGGCTCAGGCCTGCTCATCCATTTCCACAAAATTTGGATATGCTATACAAAGTCTGGATATGCCATGCATAATTTGCTTCTGTAATTGGAGCTCTTAGCTGTTTTATACAATATTACAAAGTTATTTATCATTTACAATGTAAGATTCAAGGATGAAGAAAACTCATAAATAAGAGGGGAAAGAAAAACCCCAAAATGTCATGGGCCAGGAGAGTTAAAGGAACAGAAGTTTACATTTCTGCATGAAATTATCAGAGGGAAAAAAAAAGTATCACCACTTTTGTTTTAACAACTGATTAAAAAATTACATTCTAGTTAAGTTACGTTAAGGCTTCAGTATGTATTTTTCAGTATGATGAAAAAATAATTAGAGATAATGAAAGAGCAATTTGAGTTGTCAATTACAGGCATAGGAAAAAAAAAAGTAGGGTAAAGCTTACTGAAGTACATATTCCATGTTCTCACCCATGCACTGTCCCCAACAGACACATTTTTTTTAAGATCTACCTATCCTACCATAAGAAAATCAAACATAATCACAGCCTTACCCATGTCACAGATGTGTACAAGTGTCACAGATATATACAAGCAACTATGCATGACTTCAGTGCAAGCTCCAAGGATAAAATATGCAGAACACATCCCCCCCTTAAAAAGCACAAAGCCACTTGAAACTCACTCCCCTTTACTATGGCTGCACATTCAGTTTGTCCACACACAGGTACGTCTCAGGGGAACAGGAGCACATCACCAGGTTATGACAAAATCCAGAGCTGTAATGTTGTTTATGGTGACGACACATGAATCAAACCACGGCTTTATCAGAGCACAACAGAATTCCTATGAGACAGAAGGAGGTCATAAACCACCACACAATTTTAATGAGTAAACACCTTTCTGTCTGTCCTAATCTCTACAACAAACACCAGTCAGTAACTCTAGGCTCTCCTCTTCACGCAGTATGACACCTAATTCCAAAAAGATAACTGTGATACTCTTGGCAGAAAAAAAAGGTGATGCAAACCAAAAAGCTAATGTCAGCCTCTTTGTAGGATCAAGCCAGAATGCTCCCATATTGTAAATAAAAGGTTTTTTCCAGTCATTTTAAACTTACAACTGTCTACATATCAAACTTCTAACATATAAACTCTATCTTGGAAAATATTTTTGTTTTTATCCACTCCACTTACTTAGTGTTGAACAAACACCACTCAAGGCTAAAAAAATGTTATCCAGGTATATACAATTACATATTGAAACTACGCAGATTTAACATACATGGACCTTCTGGTTTACCACACCTATGGCAACGTGCAGCATTCTGCCTTATTCACTATGCTGCTTATGAAGTACTTTAATAACTGGCTTTCATTAAGTCTAAAAAAAAAAAATATAATGATGTTCCCAAGATTTCAGTACTGTACTGCTTGCTTTAGAAAACTTCAAAAGGTCCCTTACTTGTTAAACTTGTAAAACAACACTTAGGAGAGTATCTGTAGTGTCCGTAATAAAGTACGTGTCTGTAATGAAATCTATCAGATATCAATAATAATGTACCAATCACATTATCACCATTAACAAGCAACAACTTGTTGCCGAGTAAAAGCTTGCAAAAAATCATACATGCACGGTATACATTGTTACATTGTTCTAACCTTCTAATTCTTTGATAAACATAATTTAAGTTCTCACTTGCAAAATTTTTGAAGCATTAGCCTGTCATCTGAATACAGCTCTTAGACTTAATTATTTCCAAGTTGTTCAGACTTACTGCTTAATGGAAAACTAACAACTCAAAAATTTTTGTGATGTGGTGCATCCCCTTTGACGATAAAGTTAAATATGTTCCCTCAATAGTGACAAATTTTAACAAAAGAAGCCAACAGGACAAGTGAAGCACTTTCTGAATGCAGCTATAAATAAGTTACTGTAACCTGGACATGACAGCACTAACAGAGGTGCAGTCTAAACCTTTTTTCCTTCCTTCAGAAAAAGGGAGAGGGAGGAGTGGAGGCAGGGTGTATGTTGGTCAGGTTACTTGAACTGTGTATTATGGAATGAGTTATTTTGTATATTGCTCATTTTAATGTTGAGTTATTCTTCCAGATGGAGACAGTTAAATGAATTCTTTTTTGTTAAGGGACTTATCTTTTCTATTTAAATTCTGCCTATCTGTGTGGAATTAAGCAAATTTTTTTCATCCTTTTCCACAGAACCTGAGAATAGAGGCTTTTTCCCACCTTCCTTCTTATTTAAACAACTGTTGATATTTGTGATGTGGTTTATCACAAAAAATACCCCAAAAGCAAATACCTTAAAAAGAATATCCCAGAAGTCAGAACTACATACCACAGCTAGAAGATATTCCAGTCCCTTCGACCTTGTCTTCAGTGGAGGAAAAAACCACACAATAAAACCCACTCTGTGCTCAAGTAAAACAACCTAAGTTAACATCCTACTGTAAACAAAGTAGCTTTTGGTCATTTAGCACGAAATGAATGAGCTCAGTTGAATTAGGCAAAGACCAGACTTTTATGCTAAAATCTTCTGAGATGGTGAGAAATCATTAAGGCGTGAGCTCACAATGTACTGACATGGCACATCCCAGCCACACTGGCACCCTATTAATTCTAGTGCTTTGCAACTATTATCTGCACCTTTTGGTTCAAGAAATTGGGGCAGTGAGATAGTTCACATGACTGACGCTTCCCAAGAAGAGGATGACCAACAAGAAAGATGGGAGCCTGGACTCCCAAGGTTGCCTATTATAGCAAATCAACATTGATAGTTGTGAAGACCACGAATCTAATTATTTTGCATGCTGGTTTTGTAATTCTGTTTTTGTCTCATCATGTATGCTTCTGCAACAGGATTAATTAAGCCCAGGTGCCAGCACCCAGGCCACTGCCCCTCCTGAAGCAACGGTATCATTTTTAACTTGTGTTAGGGACTTATCAACTTTGCCTCCTGTTCGTCTCATGAAGCTGTCATCTTCACCTCTCTGAAGGCATCCAAACAAATCATAGCCCCTCTCAGGCCAGTTAAACTATCACTATTCCACTCCAACACAAAGTGGAAGACTACTAAACACAATATAGATTATCATCATTTATCAGGTCTATTCTAGAAAATTACAGGTTAGCAAAGCCCAGCAAAAATTAATACCCCACCAATGGGGATACTGAGGATTATTTGTTCATCTATTTATTTATTTATTTTATCTTCTTAACAGCACTTTCATTTTACATTTTGGTTTGTTACATCTTTATTTTAAAGAAGGAGAGCACTGACCAATTTGAATATAAGTTAGGCAGTCAGCCACTCATGGCCAGCACTTAGGCAATTGGCTATTCTGGTTAAGTACTCACTAGATGGAAAATGCTCAATTCGTGGTTCAACACCTACTGCTCCTCAGCGTTCTCAGGTAAATAAGCGTCTTGCAGGACACATCCACTTTGCAGTCCATTAACTAAGAAGTTCTGTATTTCAAGGACAGAGTTTAAAGAAAAAAAAAGAAATAGGTCCTTCCCACATTTCCTAACTACAAAAATCCCCTGTGTTAATATACAAACACACATCCTTCCATTACACTGTGTTTGATATTCTGTTGCAATCCCAAACATCTGAAGGTTTCACATTACACCTTGAAATTAGTAACATCTTGAAATTAGTGAGATGTATGGTACGCTGCAGTCCACCAATATTTTTCATTGGCAGAATCAAAATCCTGACCTTAGATGAAAATCAAGCTAGAATTCATAGATTTTCATGAAAGGGAAGCCATACAAATGAATTATTGGGAGCCACAGAAGTAGCATCTTCTCTTCATAAAAGAGACACTGATTTTTTGAAACCAGTTCAAAAGCTAATGACACAATCTCCTGAAACAGTTTTGGCTGAGCTTTGTTCAAGGAAGGTCCAGGGAAAGGAACTTTAATTCCATCAGAGAACTGCAATACAATCATTATCATGTGTTTACCAGCAAATCAAAATACTCCTTATAAGAACTAGCATCTACCATCTCCTTTTACTTCATCCCTTGTAACCAAGAGGTTACATACTGGGGCTTTCTGAAAAGAGATCCTTGACATGCTATTTACAAAGAATAGGCTTTATGAATTTCTAAATAAAGCATTACATATTACTGTTACAGTTGTTTCACAGCACAAGTTTTATAACATTAAAGATGGCAGGAACAAACAACTACAGAAATACATGTACAGGATATGATCTATTGAGTTCTTTTGGAATTTATTTGTGCATACAGGTGTCAGTCACCTGAAACTATTTTAGAAGTTCGCATTTCAAAATATCGTTTCAGCTTTACTTCCCCTCACCATTATTAATGTTACTGGGGCTTTTTCTCTCTCTCGCTCTTTTTTTTTTTTTTTTGAAGCATTTTGGTCTGGCGTCAGAAGGTACTTTAAATTGTTACAAGTGCCTCTTTTGCATCCATATTTAGCATGTCTAAGAGAAAATACTGTCAATCAAGTCTGACTACCGACCATACAGGTCATGAAAGGAGTTGCATACCTAAACAATGGGGACAGAGTTATTGTATTTAGAAAAGAATACAGTGCAGCAGCTTTTAAAACAACAAAATGAGTGAGGTGTAAGCAAAAACATACCAGACTGAAGCTGAACAGAAACATCTACATGCTTTAATCTTGAAAAGTATTTAAGAAGCTGAAAATCCCTTTCTTCCTTCCTAAAGACAAAAGAAACCCAGTACAACAGGGAATGACCGTTTGTTTTGTTTTGCTGTTCTGGTAGTTATAAATGTATCTAAGGTGCTGCTGCTGCTTTGTTGCCATGAAGTGACAGCTGAGAGAGATGATGAGGCTGACCATATGTGTTAGGAATATACAAATAGGGGGAAAGGTAGTTGATTTCTGCAGACAGGAGTCTAGACATTTCATTTAACAAGTGCTTCCTCTTCCCTCTCCTGTCCTTAAATTCAGCAACCCATCTAACATGTAAGTCTCACCAAATAATACCTCTTACAATAGGCTTCTGCAATTCTCTTGGTAAAGAGCAGTGCAGGAATTATTACAGACTAAACACACTCAGCAGCTTTAAGAGTAGCATAGATCTCACTGTCATAAAAGAAACAAGTCCAAGGTTTCTGAGCCTGCTGGGACACTGAAGAGTCACCTCCAATTATTCCTGCTTTGTGTGCATAGAATAAATTCAGCTACTGCCAAATGTCATACTTGTTACCTCTTTAACAAGAAATTTTAATGAAGACACATAGTGAAAGAAAGTGGTAGCAAACATAGCTACCATACAATACATACAGAGTAACTTTCCTGAGAAGCTGTCCATTAAAGTAGTTCTAAAATTTTTAGTAGTTTTAAAATACTGTGTAAGAGCTTCTGGACAATGCTGAAATGCCTGTTGCATTTCTAGGAATTTGGTTATGTTGGCAGATATACCTGCTATTGCAAAAACCCCGCCTTGCAACCACGGAAAAGAGCTTAAGCTATTTCTTTCAAGAAACAGAAAGAAAAAAGATAATCCCATTTTCCTTCATCCAAATCGAAGTCAAAAGGCCAGTCTACAATTTTTCCGTGTATTACAAAGACACTTATTTAATTCCTAACCAAAGGACTGGGTTTCACTTCCCTGAGCAACCGGTTCTTGTAGTGTGTTGCATTAAACTAAACTGAAAATAATTTAGTGTGTAACAGGAATAGCATACCAAAACTATGGCACATTGATGCCGTGAGGACACTGGTAGTTAAGACAGTCATAAAAATACCGTGGGTATTT
Source organism: Apaloderma vittatum (assembly GCF_000703405.1). Taxonomy (NCBI): domain Eukaryota; kingdom Metazoa; phylum Chordata; class Aves; order Trogoniformes; family Trogonidae; genus Apaloderma; species Apaloderma vittatum. Next base: position 54,644 of record NW_009735818.1, on the reverse strand, counting down.
TTGCTTGGTTTCTGGGGCTTTGGGGTAAGCTTTCCCTGAACCGCACACCCCATTATAATTGTTTCAATTAATTCTGAGAAAATAAGAGGATCTCAGTGATTGATAAATTTATGCTGACGCTATCCAGCCATTTCAGTTTTTGTTGTGTTCCTACTGACTTTCTAATAATAACCCACTTCAATACCTATATAGTCTTGGTTTTAGCATCTTTCCAAGTTAATATAAACTAGAAAATTACAAAACCACCAGGGATTATACAATGCTGTATTACGACTCTGAACTATCTGAACTGAAATCGAGGACTACTTTGTAGCAGTGCTCTGCATTCAATAACTACATCAGTAATTTTTAAGAGTCTTACGGGTGACTGGGGAGCACAGCTACATTATAAACGTAAACTCGGCACAGTCATCACAACCTGCAGACAATAAAGATTCCCACTCTACATGTCACAGCCAACCTCAGAGCCTCCTTGTACACAAATTCACGAATCCCAAAAGGAATGACAAAAAGCTTCCTGAGTAGCATATTTGGTTTTATGACCCATCAAGCTAACTAGAAAAGATCACAAAGAATGAGTACGCAAATAAAACTATCCCAAGAAGGACCTGATACACAGTCACAGACCACGACACAGAAGGTTTATACCATCAATCCCTGTTTTATGCCTGAGTCAGAAGTTCTTATCACCACTAAAAATCAACAATAAGTGTTGATCAACTTGTATTAGCATAAAATGTATCATATTGAGTGGATATTGGTTCTTGAGGACATTATAAAACTTGGTTGATAAAAAGCAACAACTTCTGCAAACACGTGACCTGATTTTTACACAACATTTTGTTTAAAACCACACACCAGCATGATACAAATTAAACAACCTTTAAAATGAGACACATGGTAGACCTCAAAACCACCATCCTAGTACGGTGGTACCTTTTCTGCAGCAGTATCTAAATCATCTTATAACCACTCCTTACTCATCAGCTATTGGTGATTTGGAAGAAAAGTGAAATCATTTCTGGACAAAAAGCTCCAGTTCTTAAGTAGTGATAAATTCTGAAGAAACCAACGTGCTGATGCAGAGGTACTACATCTCTTGGTTGACTACATAAAACCAAGAAAAACTTCTCAGAGCAACCACATGAAATGCTAGATCTACATATGGTCACAAAGATCAGGTATGGAATGGGGGGAATCACTGTCCTCAGAAGCAGTAACTCAAAAAAGGAGAAATGGGTACTGATTAATTATCATTTAAATATTATTCCTTGGGTAATATGGCAGTATTTTACTTGACTTGGTAAACAAAGGACTCTGGAGAAGACAGGAAACGAAATTACTTTGCCTCTGGTACTGATGAGAGCAGCACCTGAAAAGCATAGGAAATCTAGTGTTCCCCACTTCAAAACAATGCTGATAAAAGTTGCAAAAGCTCACATTAAAAAAAATAAATAAATTAAAGAATGACAGAGGAAAGAAGCCTTTATTTACAGAGAGGAAAATTAAACGATAATTTGATTAAAGCATGCAAATGAGACAAAGGGAACAGAAGGGTCCTAAAATTAAGGAGGCACTGAAGAAGAATGAATGAGAAGAAATTGAAGATAGTCTAATGCAAACAGGTGATCTTTCTTTTCTCAAATGGCAAGGATGATTATGCTCGAAACAAAGTACCAATGGTTCCAACTTGTGTACAAGTATGCATAATTTTCAGCCTTATTGTTTTAAAAAAAGAGTTCACAGTCTTTAAAAGAATGGAAAACGTGATGGAAGTCATGGCAGTAAAAGAGAACTTGAGCGGTTTTCCAGCTTTAAAACTTGGTATCTTTAGAAATCTTGGATACAGATAAACTATGGCTACCTGAACAACAATTTCTTACATGTCAGAAGTATTCTATGCAAAATACCCCTTTTCAAGGTACACCTAAATCCTCATGCATAATACCTTCACAAGTGCAAATGTCATTTGGCAATTTTGTAGCTTATGAAGTAACCCTGCTACCATGTAAGGTGTTCTTACTATCACCAGTCCTACAGTCTACCCTGTGTGTAATGTGTTAAACAGTTCAAACCATTGGCTTTATATATATAACTGCTTAATAAATTATATACTTCTAAAAAGTGTTCTACAGAAGTTGGTCAACATACAGCAAAGAACTAATTTTAAGCCAAAATGAGCAACTGGAAAAAATAACATCTTCTTTAGCAGAACTTGAACTGACATTTTGAAAAATATCCAGTAGAGTGTTCATCTGTGTATCACATACTCACTGAATTTCTGTTTACTTGAAAGTCATATTTAAGAGATTGTGATAGACACTAAACTGAGTCCCAAAGGACTAAACCAAGAGAAACATTAATTATTCATTTTCCTTTCCAGTAATTTCATTTTACTTCTAATTTACTTGAAATCTACTGTAATTCCATTATGTCAACATATCAAATGCTGCATACTCCCTCACTACATACACTCTACAAACAGCAGCAAGAGAAAATTAAAACTGAAAAGCTACATAATTCCTTTTTTCTGGACCTTTTTTTTTCCCCACAACAGTGAAAAAACAGCACATTTAATTTTGCTGTAACAGCAAAGGAACTTTGCTTTATTTTATGAGCTTAAAGGGTTTCAACAGATCAGCCTGTTGGTACTAAGTAAAGAATTAGCCAAAGGTATAAAACCTATGTTTTCTTTGCTTCAAAGTGAATAATAATAAAAAAAGCAACAGCTAACAATCACAACAATAATAAAAAACTCTAAGACATCAGTCAGCCTACATTTCAAGACACACGTAAATCATCTAATCAACACTGAAATAAACTCTTTTCTCTGACATGGGAAGCAGTGAGAACAGATGAAAATTATGGCAACAGAAAGGAACCACTGGGATAGTAGCAAGAATGAACAAACAGGTCAAGATTTCAAAGGCTCTCCTACTAAGTGACTCCAAAATAAGTTTAGTACTTCACTTATGTTTTCTAATCAATTTGTCAGTAACATACAGGACCTAGTGATCCTGTTATCACAAATTAAGTGTGATGATGCAGAATTTTGTTTGCTGTTTAGAGAAGAAAAAGGACTGCCACTGTGCTGCCTCAATTTTTAAAAAGCCAGTTCATCAGATAAAGTATATTTTCAGTCAAATCTCAAGAATGTTGTGGCACCCAGCAGCAACACTTCAAGTGATTTAATTTGAAATATGCAGCTATTGAGTACTGGAAGCGATGGGATTTGTTTATTGTCCAGTTTTACTTCTGCTTATCTCTCCCCAAATGAATCAATCTTCTCAACACATTTGAAAAGAAGAACCTCAAAGAAAAGGACATCAAATCTGCAGAGACCACTCACATGGAAAACAAAACATTTGACATGATGAACTGTGAACTCGAGCATACATTAAAAAAAATAAATCAAGGGGCTTAAGGGGGCTCACATATGAAAACAATTAATGGATCATACAGGATAATGCAGCTAACGTACTGCTGTCTAATAAATACTTAGGTGTACCCTAAAGTCATTTTAACAAGCAAAGAGATCTGACTTTTTCCAATATTATTCTAAACTTCTGTTAGTAAAACATGCAATGAAGGATGTTTTCAAGGAGGAGAAAAATATGAGTGGATAAGCACCTATAATGTGGATAAGCACCTAGGATGCTTTAAAAGAGATAGCAAGATAGTCTTTCTTTTGTCAGTTCCCCAATTAAGGGAAGTGATACCCTCCCATTCTATGATTAACTGGCAAACAGGTCAGGCTAGCTGCTTAAGAGACCCAAAAATAATGGAAGCCTAGTCAGTTATTAAAAAAAAGAATGCTAGCAGCTGCCTAGCACTGCATCTCTGCAAGAGCAACTCATAAGACATATAGAAGCATGTCTCAAAACAGAATCAGAGAGAAAATAAAGAAAAGTGAGAAGACTGGAACTCCCTACCAGAATTCAGGTGGCACCACACAGAGCTATAATTGGTGAAGGTATTTGATTTTTAACTTGAGAAATGTGATTCTGTTGCTATAGATGAATTGAAGATGATGACAGCAATCAAGACTGGGAAGTAAAGCATTTGTGAATGAAAATTATAATTTGCAAATTCTGCTTCCACAACAGCTTATTCTGTAGACAGAAACATTTTGTGAATTTGCATAAAGCCAACGAGGCCCCTCCTTAAATTGCCTATGGGAAACCGAGCAATCTTTTCCTTTCAGAAGTGAGTGATAAGTTTGAGTCATCCACTCTGTTCTATAGTAAAAGTGGCATTACACACCCGTAAAAGGCTTGCCATGTTTACTTTGAGAACAGGAAAATAACTAGCAAAAACCCTCATTGAGAGTAAATAATTAACATAGTAATAGCTTTGGCCTTTCTCTTCTTGGTTTAGTGGAAGGAGGATCATTCAAACATCTTACAAGTATTTGATATATGCAGTGTCACAGTATCCCTATGAGGTATGTAAAGACAATTGTCCAGCAAGAAAATTAAGCCATAAGTTAAGCACACTCTGGAGTGCTCCCCTTTCATGTTGGTGCCATTCTGCTCTACTCCGTGTCTATACTTCCCTCAGAATTCGAGAAGATGTTTATGGAATAAAGGGGTCATAGAATGCCAGTGTAAAAGGAGACATGCACAAAACGGTTTAACATCTGGATCTGTTCAATCCTTCGGAGATACTTTTATTGCAAATTTCTGGAGGTTAGCCCATGTAATCATTATGCATTATTTAAATAGTTTAGTAGTATTACTTTTCAATCTGGATTACACCTCAGTCTCATTTTCCTATACAGTTATAAAAAGTTGTAAAATACACGTTCAGTTCTTTCTTGCAAGTATTTTCCATATGTTCATTAATTCTATCCTTGAATAATTTTAGGTTGCTTTATTACCATTTCACAGAATCACAGAATGGCCTAAACTGGAAGGGACCTTAGAGATCATTTTAATCCAGCCTCCCTGCTGCCAGGGACGCCACCTCTCGACTAGATCAGGCAACATATGGGGACCGAACAGGAATCGCACCAGCGACCTTGGCGTTGTTAGCGCTGCGCTCAACTGACTGAGCTAACCGGGCATTTCACGGTCTATAACTACTAGCAATGTAGGAAATCAGTGTAACGCATGCATACACTAGCTCTCACAAAGCCCCAACAGTTTACACTGGACTATCTGGATTAGCAGTACATCGTAAAGATGCACTAAAAGATGCACTAAGTCACAGAACACAGGACTCTTGGATATTTTTTTGTGTCATTTCCTTCCAAGAAATCGCAAACCTGTGGACCCAGACATGGAACTGAACTTATTTTGTCAAAACCCAGCTTTTTATGAATTGTTTTCTCTTGGCCAATTTAACTACTGCATCTTTGGTTTCTGTAGGCAGTACAAAGGTCTTGGTCTGGATCTAGATTTTCTAGTAACCGTTTATCCTCTCTTCTAAGCCATGAACTTAAGAGGTTCTTCTTAAGATCTGGTATAAGCATTGAACTTAAGAGGTTCTTCTTAAGATCTGGTACAAGCATTGCTAGTATTACCAAGATAAGCTGTTTAACAGTCAGACACAAAACAGGGAGCTGTTACCCCTACTAACATTAAGTTCAAATAAAATACGGGAACTCCTGCAGCAGAGCCTTTTTTTCCAACATCCCTAAAATGAACACCCTCTCATACATTTTATTCACTACAAAGTGTAGGAAAATAAAAGCAGGGATTTAATTTAGCTGCTCAACCATATTTTAAATGTCACAGAGCACTGTTATACAGAAAATGCATATGTTCCAAAAGTCTCATCTCTATATATTGATTCAAAACAGCTGGTTTTTTCTGTTCAAGGACTCTGTTTACATATAGGACAATCCATACATTTCTCCACACTCTCCATTCCTTCTTTAAAAATTTACCAGAACACCATAGCTGAACTTTCCTATGGATATCTTCCTTAAATGCATAGGCCATAGACAATAATAAATAACAAAAGTAGATGCATGACATAGAAGGCTCCAATAAACCCATAACTTTGATTTACATGTTTTCCTTGTAAAAAGCTCTCACCTATTATCTATCTTTAAACATCCTGTTTAACTGCAATGCAAACTTTTTGGAGATAGAAATGTGGTTTTTAAGATGAAACTCGCTAAAATCAGCGCCATTAGGAAACGCTCGATACATGCAATTTTTACTGTACTGCTGGGCGACACAGTGATTCCCACCTCAGGCATAAGCCATAGGCGGAGTCTTCCAACACCACACCTGAACCAGGCTGCCCAAGCATGTTCATTCAGTGCACTCACTTTAACCTTCAGCATTTGATAAACTCAGAATGGGAAAAAGTATTTAGTAGTTCCTTTATCAGCTGATAAAGGTTAAACATTCAGATTTTAAGTTAGTGACTGTATTTGGCAGGGTGGGTGGGGACACAGAGATGCTCGGATCTTTACAGAATATTGACAGGTTCAGCCCTGGTCTGCTTTTGAAAGCGGAGCACAAGCCTTTAAAAAATCTATGACATTCTTGTCAGCTCCATTAGTCACTTCTTCCTACTGAAATAAGACCCATCTGTAAATTATCAGTGTGGTAAAGGGATAACACTGAAGTGGGGAAATGCGCTTGATTCTATTGACTTTTAATTAAAACCAACTAAATTTCTATTAAGTTCCCAAGGAGCCCTTATACCATCTCATCAGAAGTTTAAATTGTCCTCTTTCTATCTTTAGCCAGGAGAGATGATACAGTTTTAAAAACAGAAGGAAGATAATCTCCTTGAACAGGACGAAGCAATCATACTTTGCTGTAAAATAACCATGCAGCTCTTAATACAGCATAAGTTAGCACTTATGCCAAATTACTTTATATTTTAATAAGCACTGGAGCTTATTTAGATTAGCATGAGGTCAAATGATTTAACATTCGTAAGATAAACATCCTGCAATAAATTGTTTTCTGTTTTTTTTCTTGTATAGACAGTTAAAGCCAAAAACAATCATCATCTGCAAAGACAAAACTCATGTTAAGCCAAATAAAGCATCATTCAAACACATGAACAAAGTTTAAAATTGCATTTGTAATCATTGAAACTCAGATTTTATTGTTTTGCTAAAATAGCTGAACCGAAAAATCCACATCTGTCAGTTCAGCAGTTTCACGGCAGCTGAAGTAGTCCAAATACATCTGAAAGGTAGAGAAGTTCCAGGTTGACAGTGCAGGCTGTGTTACCCAAGAAATATATAAACACTTCCACAAAATAAAATAATCAAATGTCTTTCATTTTGTTCAACTTCCTGCCTGGCTAATCCTTTTTTCAAAACAAACCCCCAAACACGGCATGTCAGGACACAGAACACCAAGTAGACAAAGAAATTAAAATGCTATTTCTGTATTTTAAAAAAGGAAGAAACAATGAAATAACAAATTCTTAGTTTCTCATTTCTTAAAAACATTACTTAACTATTTCACTGGAAGCTTGGAGAGTGAGCAATTTTTAGAGACTGGCCCCTGCACTGCTCACAAAACACAAACACCAAACAATTCATTTTGTTCTCTGTTCCTCCAAGTGTCACACAGGAGTCTCTGCCTGGTATCCTGTGCTTGTTTATTGAGCAACAGATGCCATAAATACATCATTTGGATCTTTATTTTTAACTTCCAAAGAAAAAAAGGCAATACAGTCCTGAAGTAAATATCATCCATTGAGAAGTCACAGATACACAAAGAAGAGCTTTTAAGAAACACGTATGCATACTCAATTATGACACGCTTACAAACACGTAACATGGAAAGTCTGTACAATAGTGGCACATTTACCAAAAAATAATAATCAATGCACTCTAACATTATGCCAGTCCACAAGGCCTTGCTCCTCTTTCTTACTTGCCAGGGACAGCATAAGCCACTACTCCAAAAGCTCACACTCACATCATTTTTCACTAGGCAGCCAGTTCTGTGGCAATATCATCAGAATTTTAGGCAAGACACAGCAACAGCCAGCACTGCTGTTGCAGTTCCCTTGTTATAATACTCTCATGAAGAGCAAATGTTAACCAGAATAATCTAATACCAAGAACCAGTATATGAAAATCACCCTCTATGGATTTAAGGAGAGCAAGCTCATGCGTCAGGTAAGACATGAAGGCTAAGATACATAAGCACTACGTACAGAAACAGCTACAAAAACAAAGGCAGCTGTCACTTGGGGAACAGAGGGAAGAAGGCAAATAGAGAGGGGTTCGAAGTCCAACTCTGTCATGAAAGAAGAAGGCAACATGGAAGTTCAACAGACATCATGAAGAAAAATTTGAAGGAGTTATTACTGTAGACAGAATTTTGATCATACCAGACAAGCATCAAACTAATGTTAGGGTTGTCTCCAAAGAAGGCAGCAACTCTAAAGTTAAAAACTTTCAGTTTATGTATGGAAGTACTATAAACTTATACATAACATTTGTACCTATCCTAAAAGAAAATAGATTTTAGGAAGCTGAGTAAGAGGTTAAAGATTTCTTTTTAGAATTAATTTCAATGTATTTAGCTGAGTATAACTTTTAGCAGTATCAGTCTCACTTTCCAGACCTTGCAGAAGGTCATGATGCTTCTGGCTGAAGAATATTTTATAGCACTCTCTTCAAAGCCCCAGCAACACCACTTGACACAGATCCAGCTCTCTCTCTTCACTGCATGCCCAAGAAAGCCACAGAGACAGGTACAAGAGAAACATTCAGGCATTCTGAAAGGCAGTTTATCATTTCTAACACTATTACATGTGGATTTTTCCTTTCAAAACTGAATCAAGACTGCCAATATACAAAAAAATCCTCTTCATTAACTGATATGTTTATGTTGCTACTAGCAACAAGAGAAAATCAGAAACATCATTTATTACAGAGTAATAGTTGAAGAGGAATAACTCTGCTGTAATTATTTATCATCTCACATGCTTTCAGACATAAGCTATCAGCATCACAGTAAGTATTTGCCCACTTTAATACCTGTGTAGTATTTTTTGAAAGTTTCCCTTTCTCTAAGGTCATTGTCATAGCATAGGAAAAAAAACATACTGTAGGGTAGACAGATATCTGACACTATCTAGCACAGCTTAATGTGTTAAAACATTTACACCATGCAGCACTTTTTTTTGCTTAACTTTGAGATATGGGAGGGAATTATACTATCACACGTAACCATGAATTGATTTTTCTATTACTGAACACGCCTGCAGACAGATAAATAGGGGAGACCACCAGAGGTCTTCCAAACAGTAATTTGTAACTGTCTGGATTGCTATTTGCATGGCCTTCTTAATTTTTTGGCATCCATTCCCTTACGCACATAAATATACCCCAAAAAGCAGCCAATGCATACTCCTGAATACACAAAGAATACACTTTTTGAGCAGCTCCTCTAAGAACTTTGTGTAGCTTTTATTGCAAACTATTCTTGAATCACTCCCTTTGGCTGCACGGACAGGGTTGACAGCAACAAACTGTGGGTGGTTATCTGACAAGAAACAGCCGCAGAGCCATTCCAGCAAAGGGAAAAAAATCAAGAAAAAAGAGAGCGGAGACCAAGAAAGTGGCTTGAAAGCCAGGAAGAATCTCACATATTTTGAGGAATTCCCTGTTAAATGTACAAAAATGCAAACTCCACATCTCTTCAGAAAGGACTCCTACCCAACACTACACCATCCACCAATGATCCTATGATCTCCAAGCACTCCTAGCCCTTCCTCAGAAAGCTCTAATTCTCTTTTGTCAACTGCTGCCTCTCACTGTGTAAGGTGCCCTTCTCTACAGATTCATTCTTCTTCTGACTCCCTCTCTCTGCTCACTGAAACAGGTCTAACTTTTCAGTTCTGCCTGCACAGCTCTATGTAATCAGCCCTGCCTCTGTAACCAGCACGCTCTGGAACAGTTAGTGCTGACAGCAGTGTCAAGACTGCAGATAACCCAGAAAACGCGTGGTGGAGAAGCTGCGTCTTTGCCCTCACCTGATCTCCTCAAACTGGGCCATCTGCCTTTGCCCTACCCATCGGACAGCGACTTTAAAACTGAAGAATGCGAAATCTACTTTTAGAAGGTTATGAAAATAAGTGCTAGTGTGTCACTTGAGAACAGAACATACAAATATCCAACATCCTGTTCCGGGAAGAAAGTGCAGAAGACAAGCAGATAAGGACAGCTTCCCACAGTGTATCTCTAAACAAACCACTGCTTCAGGCTCCTCAAGCCAGAGGTTGTATCGGTATCTTTGGGTTAGTCTTTTCATTCATAAAACATTGTGAAAAATGCATCAATTGTGCCTTTAAGCCATATCACTGTGCAGCACTGCTAGAGAGAAATAGACCAAAAAAGTGTTTTTCAGCAAAAGGCTTTTTTAACCCTAAAATTTACTCCTTACATGGATGAAGTGCATCCCTGATTGTGAGACACATCCCAACAGCATCTTAAAAAAATATGTATTAACTTTCAGCATCTACTGCAAAAACAACTTTGACAGCACTGATCAAAGCTAGCATTTCTGTTTCATCATTAGCTTCCTTTAAAAAGAGATGGACTTGCACAACAATGACTTTGTTCTCAAAGCATCTTCTGGATGTTCAGATACAAAGATCAATCTGCGTTTTAATAAATAAATACATTAAATCTGAACTACAGAGGAAAAGTGCAGCTAAATTAACCCCACTGGGGTTCCTGGCTCTGTTGTTTTGCCTGGTTTGTTTGGTTTTGTTTGTTTGTGTGGGATATAAATATTGAAACATTTGGCTCAAAATACTCCTGGGTATACACAGGAGACTTGCAGAGCCAGTTCAGTGTCAAGCAAAGGAAAAAGGAAAGCAAATGACATCCTGTCTGCTTATGTAATTTTTTTTCCAAAGTTTTCTTCCCACAGTTGGGATTTAAAATAGCATCTCAGCTGTATTTAAAAAGCAGAGTTATAAGTCCACAAGCACCTTATCATTTGCCACAAAATGAATATGTATCAGATAATTAGAAGGAATAAATTAATTGCTCTCTGCTGAATTCTGAACCCATCATTAGACATTTTTCCAGAAACTTTAAATCAACAAGATAAAACATGGCTGCAAATAAAAAATGAAACAGAACACAGGTCTTTGCCCGACCATTTATTTGTGCTTAGGCAAATTTCCCAACTGCTGAGATAATATGGCAATGTATATGAGATCGCTACTTATTTTGACCCAGGATTAAAACATATATCTTCACTTAAAATGCATTCTTAATTCAAAGGATCAGCAGCCTAGTTTTACTAGCTGTAACTCAGCGTGTCTATATAATAACAAAATCAGTCTCATTCTGTGTGCGCAATTCAAAAAGTGAAAAACTGCTTAAGTGCTCAGATGACTCATTTCAAGTCACTACAGACTTTTTCTCCATCAAGCAAAATCATTATTTTGCTTATTCTGGCATCACATCTATGTTACCACTGATCATAAACAGATACCTGTTCAAATTATTTGAAGTCAACTTTAATTGAGTTTATTTTCTGCAACCCAAACATCCTGTCACTAAGGAAACATCTGTAGTCAGGAATGCCAATTATCAGTTATGTCCTGGAAGCCAGAAAAGCAAAAATGTAAGAATCTGCCCTTGCTTTTAAAATATTTCTGAAAAATGGTTCCACGGTTCTGCAAGACTGAAACAGCTTCAGGTTGTTCTTTAGTGGGTTTTTTTTTGTCCATTTAGCATACTTCATAAAATCCTCCAAAACTTATCCTTTATCATAATTCAAATATACTTTCCAATTTAGTCTTGATCTGTACTAAAACCCCCACCTCCCAAACAACACTAAGGAACTTCTAAAACCCTCCTAGTTCCTGAACATGTTGAAAATGATAATGCAGACAGAACTTAAAACTCTAAGACTAAACAAGCAGAAACTCTTCTGAGTTCTGAGTATCTTGGTAAATCAGAAGGGAGAAGGGACAAATTCCAAACCAATCAAATATATATAATAAATGTTTAGAGCTTGACTAATAAAGAAGCTACACCAATATGGAATAACACATATATTCATACTTCTAGGGTTATTTCACGTAATTCAATGTAGATATTTTTATTGTAGTACAAGAGCAGATTTTGTCACTTTGGAGGCCAGCTAGAATTTTAGTTCATATGTAATATCCTGGTATAATTGATGCACCAGATAATTCTGCTGGTACCATTTTAACTTTCTCAGGCTAAAATTCAGGGAAAAAAACCTCAGATCATTAAAAAGAAAAAAAACAAACAGCTGTTTACTTTTTGAGGTAATGGTATCTCATAGAATTTCATAGAATGGCCTAGGCTAGAAGGGACCTTAGAGATCATTTAATTCAACCTCCCTGTCATGGGCAGGGACACCTCTCAACTAGATCAGGCAACACATGGGGACCAAACGGGGATCTTGTCCAAACTTCATGCATTTCAAAATTCTTTTTGGAGCTACAGATATATGTAACATTTGGATTTATTCAATACTAGAAGCTATTTTTTAAAAATCATTGCAACAAACAATTTTAGAACTTCCTTTCACTTAACTATATATTTTTACACATCCTGCATTTCAAAGTTATTCTGAAGAAAGAGCTCTGAGGTAACTAGCTGAAATTCAAAAAATAACCTTCCACTGAGCAAAGACTATAAACAATCCTTTGCAGTTTAACATTGCAAGTGAAGATAATATTATAAGCGAATAGAATATTATAGGGTACATTCCTGGATACACCCTAACAACTGTGTAACATAAAACCAAATTGCTAACTTCTCAATACATACTCTAGTCACCCAATGAGGATACAGTTGTTAAGCATATATGGTTACTGAGGAAGAACCAAAAGTATCCCAGGCAAAAGTCAGAGTTCTTCATACAAGAGAAACAGTTAAAGTACAATTGCTACAACAAGATAACATATTTCAAAATACGCTTAAAATATGTAAAGAGCCCCACTCAAATGATATCTGACTCATTTTCACTTTTTCATGCAGTACCACATGTTACAAGTTATCAGTACAAAATAACAGACAAGGACTTCAAACACTTGTTCAAAAAATGTCTTTTGAATTATCCCTCATCCTGGGGTGTATTAGAAGGGGTGTGGCTAGTAAGTAAAGAGACGTTCTCCTCCCCCTCTGCTCTGCCCTGGTGAGGCCACATCTGGAATATTGTGTCCAGTTCTGGGCCCCTCAGCTCAGGAGAGACAGGGAACTGCTTGAGAGAGTCCAGTGCAGAGCCACAAAGATGATGAAGGGAGTGGAACATCTCCCTGATGAGGAAAGGCTGAAGGAGCTGGGTCTCTTTAGCTTGGGGAAGAGGAGGCTGAGGGGTGACCTCATTAATGTTTATAAATACGTCAAGGGGGAGTGTCAGGAGGACGGTGCCAGGCTCTTTTCAGCAGTGTCCAATGACAGGACAAGGGGCAATGGGTACAAGCTGCAACATAGGAGGTTCCACAAAAATATCAGAAAAAACTTTTTCACTGTGAGGGTGACAGAGCACTGGCACAGGCTGCCCAGGGAGGTTGTGGAGTCTCCTTCTCTGGAGACATTCAAAACCCGCCTGGACGCGTTCCTGTGTGACCTACTACTGTAGGTGATCCTGCTCTGGCAGGGGGGCTGGACTAGATGATCTTTTGAGGTCCCTTCCAATCCCTGACATTCTGTGATTCTGTGAAAGAACATGCTGCTATTGAGAATGCTTTTTTTAAATTTTTTTCCCTACTGCTGAGATGTGATCCTGCATTTGTGCAGGCAATCACCACTCAGCACAACAGTGTTAAATGCAGTAATGGATGTGCTTTATGCACTTGAAAATTTTAAGTAAAACAAAATTTTATCTATATACACTGAGTCAACATATTTACAAAATAAAAGATGAAATATATAGTAAAAAAAATATTTCCGATTTAGAGAGAAAAATCACATATGGACTATAAAATTATTTCTTATTATAAACTCCATTTCCTTATTATAAACTTCATTTTCACAATTAGCTCTGTCCCATAAAGTGGCTCTTCAATCCTGCTTGCTATGGTTTAACTTTGTTAAAAGGCTGTAAAGATATTACCTCTCCATGGCTAATTAACCACCAGCTTGAACATACATACATCTGTCTTAGAGATGGTTTTTTCCAGTTTAAATAAACCAACATCAGTATGCTACTTTTGAATAATATCACTGTTATGCAACTGAATTAGCCAGAGTTTTAGCATAATCCTCATAATTTTAAAGATGAAATTAAAGCGTATCAGTTAGAGAAAAATAGCTTGAAAAAACATTAGTATACAAAACTGAAGGATTTTTTTTTTGCTATTTTGCTCACCACAAGCCCAATCTTGTTCTATCTGTGAAAAATTTTTACAGTCAGATTTTTATCAATGTCTGTATCACAATACTGAAAGTGGAACTAAAGAATGCTTTATGATCGAGAATTAATTTGACCCAATATTTGAAATATTTTATAGTGAATGCATGGAGGTTTCAATCCAATGTACACGATCAAAGTGTATCTCTGATAAATACATTCTCAAAGTGCTACACATGAAGACCTGGGACAGTTACAAATTAATGTTACATATGAAAGGGTATTGTAATAAATTATTCCCATGCAACAACTAACTTATCTCTCAGGGTTAATTTAAAAGACACATCAGCTAGCTGAATTCACTGTACTGCTGTTCTGTTTAGCAGCTCCTACTGTCACTAACGTGATGCAAATTACCTGGTTCATGCACTGTATAGTGCCTTGTTTGATGAGAACTACATATTTTCCATGTATTTCAGCACTCCAGCCTTCTCAAACTTTCTTACAGTAATTTCCTAACACATATTTGGATATTATTTCCTAAGACATACTGGGATATTTTTAAGCTAGTTATTCCAAGATGACCTTTACAGAATTTGAAGGTCATGGGCCTGTGATCCATTTCAAGTTAGAAAAGCGAGTATATAGAATAAAAACATAGACTCATTAAGGTTGGAAAAGACCTGTAAGATCATCCAGTCCAACCATCAACCCAACATTACCATGACCACTAAACTATATCCTGAAGGATACAGGATTTACAATAACTCTTTTTGACTGCTACAGGTATAGGAGTACTCTCACCACAGATTAGCAGGGATGTTGCCAAACAGAGGAGTGGAAAATATGAGGGGAAAGACGCAGCTGGATCCAGAAAAAGAAATCTGCCTACAGACTTATTGCTAGGGGAAGGGAGCCTGAGCTACAAGTCAATAAAATTGATCATGTTAGACAGGGATTGAGTTCTACGAGAAGAAGACAACGTTAGCTGCAGTAAACTGACCAGATCCCAAATAAGATATTTATACTTATGCCATTATTTAATTTAGATAAACGAGGAATTTCATCTCCTCCTTTTCCTTCCACCAATACCTGGACTAACGCTTAGCTCTGGTGCAAAAAAACCCATCTCTCAACTCCTGTTTCCTAACAAATACCTAAATTTAATTTTGGTTTAAATCAATTTTAACAATACATATCATGTATCAGTTGCTTACTTCTGTAAAAAAAAAAAAAAAGAGAGAGCTGCCCTTACAGTGAATATTCGCCTCTGTATGAACACAAGAAAGCATATTATAATTACTTATCAAACTTTGTGATTAACAAATTCACAAAGTGTTAACATTTTTTTCCACTTCAGTTGATTCAAGGTACCTGCAGCTAACATTCTAAAATAAACCAGTTTTACTAAAAGCTATGTGGCAATTCAACAGGAAAAAAAAAACATCGCACAGGGACAAGACAAATCAGTACCTTTATCTACAACGTGTGAATCCCTTAAGCAGGAAAATCAATTATCAGACAAACACAGATGAGCACACAACCAGGATGGCTTCAAGCTCACTGAGGGTGTGAATGAGAACTGACCAAAAAACCTCCAAAAGCCACACACAGACAGAGTGGCAGAAGAGGTTATATAAAATTAGTACAGCACACATTTGGAAGTGATTGCCAATGTCCTCTGGTGAGCAGCGCGAGGCAAAAACATGGAGATGAAAAAGCACAGATACAAGACAATCATTTAAGTCCAGTAACCTTCCCTTT
Source organism: Apaloderma vittatum (assembly GCF_000703405.1). Classification (NCBI taxonomy): domain Eukaryota; kingdom Metazoa; phylum Chordata; class Aves; order Trogoniformes; family Trogonidae; genus Apaloderma; species Apaloderma vittatum. The sequence continues at coordinate 38,598 of NW_009735818.1, read as the reverse complement.
ATATCTTGGATACAAGAGAAGTCTTCAAAGGATGCCCAGCATTTGCAGCACCCAACGTCAAAAAAGCCCCTCCTATGCAAAGCAAAGGTGGTGTTCTCCTGCCCACATTCACAGACAGCACTGAAAACTGAATCCAAATACGCATCCATTCGGAGACTCAAAACCTGAAACCACGTTAAAAGATTTTCAGAAGAAAGAGAATGAAGATTTAGGTTATTAAGAGAATGTCTTGGAGCTGGAAGTGGCTCTATACAGGATTTTAATTTGGGAACATATTATTTACAACAGGTTAATAAAAAGGAAAACTATCAATGTATTAGAAAGTAATATTCAAGGCCCTGCAAAACTATATGCTCATTAAGAGACACAAATCGGTAACCTTAAATCAGTTCTTTTCACTTAAGAATAAAATCTTAGCATTCACATGTACAATACTGAATTTATTCTTATTTTTGTTACTAATGTATAAACTGTAAATGGTAAAAATTAAAAAGTAGCTATATATGGAATTAATCTAGTTGTGTAAGGTCCAGTATATATTTCTGGAGAGATTTAGAAAGTTAATATACACCTTAGAAATTATGGCAAATTATTAACTGATATGCAAATATGTTTTAATAATTCCAACCAGAAGGGCTTTGATCTAGTCCTTTCTTTCTCCTACCCTTTGTACAGTTATTCACTTGATGTTCCCTATCTATAAAAAGCCCAAATACTGAAATGACTCACACACACATTTAATTTTGAACTTTTTTTTTTTTTTAATGCGCTCTCTCACTCCAAACAGCTGAGGACAAGAGCTCTGTTTCTCTCCATTGAAGTAGGAGGTAGCAAGGAGTATTAACTCAATATACAGCAGTGTCAGGAACTGCTGCGAGAATGAAAAGTAAATAGATCTTGGTCCTTCCTGAGTTAATATTTCTGCATGCTGGACCCAGTTTGGATTCTTACCCAGTCCTACATTTCTACATTTTGCCCTGTCAGGTACTGTGGCACTGTTCTGCTAATTTTCTTCTCTTGGATGAACAGATAAGCTTTTGGACAGGGCAACTGTCCTCAGGAAACAAAGCAGATTCACAAACAACAGTGGTCAAACCTGTGGGGTGCAATGTGGCAACAAGACAGATGGATTTGGTATTTTTACATTGTTTGGTGGATGCAATCAATGTCTGACTGCCTCAAAATGCTGCACGTCCCTAAAATATATGAACATGTGGAAATGATGATCCTTGATATAAGGAATATAAGTTGTTTCCATTTCCTCCAGCAGGATGGGATACTGGGCCTTCCGGACCCATTTATTTCACAGCTATTTTGGAGTGGTTTGAGGAAGAGTATTTATGTTATAACATACTGTAAGAAGTTAGGGTCAAACCTGTTTTATCCCGCTCTTTTTGACTGAAATGCTCAGAAATAGTTTACATTACTCAGTATCTGTGACTGTCTCTTCTGCTCTGAAATACAACCACAGGCATCACGATAAACATACCAAGAGGTTATCCAGTTACAGTAGCTTTTCTTAAAACCCTCCACATCCTCCACCAATGTGCAGCTATCCTAATCGAAGGATTGATTTTGCTCCTGCTTTGTAGTTTTGCTAAATATACAGATACTGCTTCACCTCTAAAATCATTTTGTCATTTATTTGTATCTTCTGACTGTAAATTGGACTTTAATGATACTGCATTTCCACAGTTATGTTGAGTATTAAAACTTCACTTCTTACTGAGATTAAAAAGAAGAGGGTATTGTCATTGTTTCCTTTTCTTAACTTTCAGCTGTCTAAACCAAGGTTTAGATGCACCACCCACGACTGCACCCTGTATTCACGTTTGCTTTCTGCCTTCCCTCTGAACCTCTTTCAAACCAGATTAGACTCTCTTCATGCATAGCTACTGACATTAAGTGTATGAATAGGTAACACATATCCCATATGTGCTGGTCTTCAAATTGTAAGCACATCCCATTTAAGCCATTTTAACCACGTCTCAGACGTACTTGCTGCTCTTTACAAAGCTGCCAAAGTATTTCATACAAAGAAAGTGCTGTCATTCTTTTCATCCAGAAAGCTAGAGCCAAACAAGGCATCAGGAATGGAGGATTACTGTTCTTTGTGACAAGTATTTATATTCAAATTATTTTTACTTCCAAGTAAAGCAGAATCACTCACTTTCTATTTTACAGTAAGAAATCTTTCTATAAATCAGTAATCACAACAATTTAAGAAATTTCACTCCTAAAACATACGAAAAACATACGGATAATTGTCACTGAGCTAAGTCTAAGAGAAGAGGCATCACCGACAATACAGCAGAATCCGAGCAAACTGGTTTCCTATCGATCGGCTCCAGAGATGACTCTGCAGCTGCCGCAGCAACAAGCGGAGGAGCCAGCCAAGAGACTAGAAAAGCAGCCAAAGAAGAGGCCAAGGCTTGGGAGCCAGCACTTGGCATCACGGTCTTAACAGCTGTCGGGGACGCTCATGAGAGAAGTCACTGTTGCCTACAGTTTTTGGAAACAGTTGGGAAACAGGAAGAGGAAAAAAAGAAAAAACCCACAAATCTTTATCAACAACTATTAAGAGTCAAGTTAGTGCGGGAAGGCGATACATGCCACCACTTGTTTTGTCACAGCAACTAGCCACGACGCTGAAAGAGGGAAGTATTATCTGCACAGGTTTGTAGTGGTGTAGAATGTCAGACTTCCAAAGAGATGGTTTCCTCCGTAAAAGAAATATTAGCAAACAAGATGGAAATAAAAACTAAGCAACTACTTTTTTGTGTGCGCTTCAAAATAAGAAATTTTGCCTTAAAAAAATTTGGTTTTTTAAAAAAGTCCGTCAAGCTTTCCGTTCCCCATTATATAATTACTACCAGCACCAGCAAGAACTCTGACATTCTTGCCAAGTTTTATGTACTTTTTATTAAAAAACCCACAAAACCAAAGCAATGCATCCAGAAATTATTGAGAAAAAAGACGCTGCGCTGTCTACATAAGGAATTCCATACTTGCTAATGACAGACACAGAACTCAGAATGACAACTGCATATTTTAAGACTCATTAGATAGAATTTGCAGAATCAGACCAACAATTCCAGTTTTGCAAAAATTAATTTTAAGTGCATATGCATGGAAAAATCCAAAGTTAATAGCAGTTTTCAGGAAGGCTGTCTCCATAGATTCTGTGCTGACAAGCCAAACAACTGCCAAACAATGTTTCAAAACAAAAAACAGGCTCTTGGAAAGTGCCGAAAGAGATGTTAATATTCTACCATCACAACACAGGCTTTATGCAGTGAAAAGAGAGGATACTTGTAGCCAGATTCTCATTGGTGTTGTGAATGAGGAAGATTCTGTACTCAGCAGACTCCCAAGGAAATATCTTGCATGCTACTGTGGACTGCAAAAATGAAAAAGTGTTCAGCTCTGATGAAAAGTAAAAGAAAAGTAGAAACCAAGACAATGCAACTGATGTAAAAAAATGCATGGCTCTGTCAAAGAGGTGCTTTAAACACAGGTCAAACATCAACAACATAATTGGATGGGATATTTAATTTATTTTCTCCCTTTTTTTATACTCCTAAGTAGCCTTCATGTCTAGTTTTTAACAGATACCATCTCTTTCACTTTCTGCATTTAAAACTAGCTAGATAATAATATTCTTTACTTAGTAGTCTTCTGTCTATCTCCTCAATGTTATACATCCATATGTGGTGCTTTTTCTCTGTTTTTCTTGGACATAGAAAACATCAGAAAGCTGTCTCAAGGCAACCTTCTCAAGAACACTTTTCACTGTTATACAAATAAGCCCTCTAGTGGTAAAATAACCATGAGATCTACCATATTCAGAATTTCTCTGGATAAAAACCTTACTTTCATAATATTTCCTAACTAAAGCTGAGCCTCTAATGCCCTATCTACAACCTCTTTTGAAAGCTACAAATTGAAGATGACAAGCTTACTTTATCTTAAGTATGAATGCATGGCTCGATTACTAAACACAGGGATAAAAACTTAATATCAACAAAGTACGGAACTGTCAACAAAGGTACACATCTAATTTAATGTAATGACACAGAATTCTCCCGACTTTACAATTTTTTTAAGAAGTATACTAAGAAACAGATACTAAATTCCACTTGATACTAGGACTTCATTAAAGCCTTTGATTACCAGAATCATAAGTGAATCACAGAATTGTCAGGGTTGAAAAGGACCTAAAGATCATCTAGTTCCAAACCCTGTGCCATGGGCAGGGACACCTCCCACTAGACCAGGCAGCTCAAAGGCCCATCCAGCCTTGAACACTCGCAGGGATGAGGCATCCACAACTTCTCTGGGCAACCTGTTACAGTGCCTCACCACCATCATGGAAAAGAATGCTTGTGCTCTTTCTATTCTAAGCTACTGAATTTCCATTCCCTTCCTGAAGAATATTTATTCTCTATTTTTAAATACTAGTCAGTGAACCAAAAATAGAAATACTAACAATGCTGACCTATGTTTGTGGCAGTGATTTGCACTCTATGATTGGCAGAATGTTGCCAATGCATCAGATATTTTACCCATAGCAACTCAGCATCAAACACTGCCAGTCATTCCTAAATACTGCATTACCATTCCTTAACAGAAGACTAACACTCTCTATCGAGTTTTAAAATAAAACTGCTCTATTTTAGATTAGCAAGTATAGGTAAAAAGCAGCTCTCTGATACCTTTATCAATGATCTGGACGAGAGGATCAAGTGCACCCTCAGGAAGTTTGCAGAGGACACCAAGTTGGGTGGGAGTGCTGATCTGCTTGAGGGTAGGGAGGCTCCACAGAGAGATCTGGACAGGCTGGATCATTGGGCCAAGGCCAGTTCCATGAGTTTCAACAAGGTCAAGTGTCGGGTGCTGCACTTCAGTTACAACTGGCCCAGGCAATGCTACAGGCTTGGGGAAGAGTGGCTGGAGAGCTGCCCGGCAAAAAAATTCTGGGGGGTGTTAGTTGACAGTGGCTGAAAATGAGCCAAAGGGATGGTCATTTTGAACTGGTACCTATTTACACATATTCAGTAGTTCTGAATTATGTGGACTTTGGCCAGATCAGAGCTTTAACTATATTTCTAATGACTCAAGCTCACTAACAGCCCCTTGGTGCATTTGCAATCTTACATGTTGCTATGAAAGAGACTATGCTGGGAGAGGTCACTAGTCATCTTCCACAAAACACTGCTTACCCACTTCTACACTGCTCCTCCACTTTCAGGCAACCACACACGTTTTCTCCTGAGGAATAAGAGAAGAGACAGAAGCAGAGGGAGAATGACACAACCTTGAGTCCTATCTTGACAAAGTCAAGCTTCGCCTGAGGTAGACACCCAAACACTAGGCTCTCCACGTTTTGATACTGATTTTCCAGATGTAGCTATAGTTCTGTAAAATAAAGCACATTAGAACAGAACATATGACAAAGGGACAGTTTATAAGTGGTGTTACACACTAAGACTCTAACATGAATTTAAGTCTTGACTTTTTGCCAACAAAATCTAAGCTAATGCTGTAAGTTATAAAATGTATACACTTGCATATGGATGTTTGCACCAGCAGAAATTCATCCGTATTGCTGTGCCAAGACAAGATCTCTAGACAATACACTAAGAGAAAAATGACAATACAGAGGCTGCTTTTGTCTGAAATAGTCCAAGTTGCAAGTCTTCTCTCAAACTTCAAAAAGAAGCCATGATACAACTTTTTATCCACAATAACTTTATAGGATCAAAAGAAGCATCTGTCTCTTTTTATAGCTTCTAAGATTACACTCCTATCGCTTGCTGCATCTCTGCAGCTCAGATTTCTTCTGAGGGAAGCTGAGCAAAGAAAGATGCAGCTGCAATTATTAATACAATGTGACACTGCAAAAGAAGCTGGATTCCCTCCCACCTTTTGTTCAGCGTTTGAAAGGAAACTCTAGTATATAGCTTCCCTAGCCAAAACTTGAGGAATATACAGTTGTACATAACTCTTACAGTTCAGCTGCAAAAGACGTGGTCTTTGATTCACTGTTGTACAAATTATTTTGAATTTAAACTGTGTAACTACAGATTTCAAAGTTTAATCTGCTTTGGGGGGAAGGCAGCAAGGCATCGTTATTTTTTATTCACCCCACCTTCAGAAACAATTAGGGAAGGAGGGGAAGAGTCATGGAAAATAGACCAAAAATTCAGTGGATTTGGAACCTCTCATTTGGAAGTTTCACACCAGAATAAAACTAATATAAGTTTATAACAGAGCATCTATATGAGGAGATGCGCCCCTAACATTTCATCTTCAGTAACTGTCATCTTTAACTTTTCTGGGTAATTAAGGTGACAGTGTAACCATCACAGTATCTGACCTTGCTTGGATAGCCTAAGCAGCTTGAAAGGTTCATAAAAAAACCCAGAATCAAAATGGTAGAAGGTTCTACCTACACTCATCAAATTCAGAACTTGCAATTCCAATCACAGGGATACAAAGGCCATGCAGTTGTCAAAGAACCTCAGTCTCGATAATTACCTAGAAAATCAGTAGTTACATTTTGTGCTACACGTGGCTTTTAAGATATGCACCAAAATAATCCAAACTGGAAGTCCTGAAGAGGGAGATCCAGTCAGTCTTTCTAACATACCCAAGGTCAATTTTATTGAGCCAAGACAAGACCATCCAAACTTAGGGAAGACCAACTCATGAAGTCATTAACAAAATGGTTCCAGTGTCACTTCTGAAGCTGCTGTCTCCATGGGGAGGAATCGGCCACATCCCATTCTCACTATCATCTGTACTTTTGACTCTCAAAGGAAAGCTTGAAGTCAGAAGTTAAAAGTGATTTTAGTCTCCTGCAATTACAGGGAGTGAAACAGAAACTGGAGCACTTAAAGGGACACTTCACAGTCTGGGTTGTGGATTCCTTATTCACATGAAAGGAGTTAATCCTCAAACCGTCTGGATATATGCATTGTGCACTTTTAAAACAATGTAATACACTTTTCCCTGGAATTACTTTGTTAAAAACTGCCATGAAAACCACTAGAAAGATGTCAAATTAATACTCGTTACATTTCTCCTGCTTGCTCTTACAGTTCCTATAGTTACACGGGAAATAAGGCAGGACTACTAAAACAATCAGTGTTAGAATAAACTAATGCTTCAATTTTCTCCAACATACTGTTCTTCAAGATGCACTAATTTATTTGTTACAAGCTACTACTAGTATAGGCTTTTTTTTTAAATGAAGCCTTTTAGAAGCTTGAAGAAAGTACTTGAATTCAGTAATTTTGCTAAGCTGTAACAGTAAAACCCTTACACATTTTCTTTAACAAACTGCTTATTGCCATTTCACTGGATTTTAAAACAAGGTTAACTCAAAATCTGCAAGAGTTGGGAACTTCTGAAAAAAATACAGTGAGAAGTAGTTAAACTCAAGTACTGTAGACTCCATATTTCAAGTTTAATAAAATACAGCCCTATATTTGATATCGGTTTACCTGTAATCCCTATACCAGCTACACCCACACTTACTTTTTATCTTAAAACAAATCCTCTGACTAAACCTAACCTTGATCAAACATATCATGGTTTATGAATTATAAGCAGCTTCTAATTGTACCTTCTTTTTCTTATTCATTACAGAGATTTAGTTGATTACAGGTATGCATTAGGCATTTCCCATGACTTCAAAAGGACCAAGGTATTGGAACAGAAAGCAGCATCATACCATGTGGCTTGCACACTGCCAGTTAATGAAAAGTCCCTTGGAAAATTACACATCATTTCACTAATTTCTTCTGATCAGAAGAGTGAAATTCTGGATTGACACTTCCTTCCAGTATAAGGTAAAAATTCAGTGCAAAAATGAAGCAATTAAGTCCCAATTCTTTTGACATCTACTTTACAGCATTACTCATGACCATCTTCAGCCTGCATTTAAGAAAATGTTTTCAGAGACTACTAAAAACCAAAATAATTAATTCTACAGTCCAGTACTGCATTTTCCTGAACAATTTGATTTCCAAAATAATTTTTCAGTTAAGTGTGCCATATAGCTCTCAGCACATTAAAAAGCAAAACAAAGCAAGCAAAAAACAATGGTAGTGGGGTTTTTTCATAAACCAAGATTTTAAAAAGCAAATGATGCTTTGGAACTTTTTCTAAAGATGGTCAGAAGGGGAAAAACTACAGCAACAAATTTAGCTCATTTTTAAATAAGGGACTGCAGAACTCATGATGCAAGCTTCCCATAAATGGCTACTAATTACATTTACAAATACTGAGTAGGTGTGTAACAAAATTAACAACATTAATACAGAAGTCAATCCAGAAGGCTTGACACTCAAAACCAGAGTGTTAGAAGTAATTGCAAAGAAAATTTAATGAAAAAACATAAAAAAGCAAATTATTCTGCAATTTTGTAACTGGAAAAAAGGTAAATAACAACATCATTAAGACTCTCTGAAAAGAGGTGTTTATATCTCATCAACAATACAGGGGCTCCAACAAATGTATAACTGGCCTTCCCCTGCTATTTGGAGTCAGTTTTACTGATCTCCTGTTCTCCATCTCTTTTTGAACTGCAGCTGAAAACCCCACATTTAGTACCTTTGGATTCCCTTACCTGCTCAGAGCGATTCATTTTCATTCTCATTCATCTAAGGATACAAACGACAAACTGGGCTTATCCTCCAGTGCTACACACAGTTTAAAAAAACCAAGCAAACATACATAGCAAAACGTACCACCTTTAACCAAGAAGTTACATAAAACTTTGGAGACAGGAAAAACATCACAGTCCCCAAGAAGGAAAGCTTCTAGTAAGAACGATACAAAGAAGCACTACTGAAAACTCCACGTGAATCCTACAGCTCTACCTATCCTCTAAGACACGTCATTATTCAGGCTTGTACTGGGAGCTATGGATATCACATTTGAAGAGGGAGGTTGGACTAGATGATCTCCAAGGTCCCTTCCAGCCTATGCCATTCTATGATTCTATGATTTAAACAATTTAAATGAATAAACTGACGCATTATTACAAAACAAAACAACTCGGTTCCATGAAGTGCTAAGCTAAACTTGTAATGGTTGTGAAGCCAGAAGGCTTTGAATGTTCATACTATCTTGTCATTAAACAATTGCTAATTTTAATCAAGTGAAAGGTAAACAATTAATATTAATCAGTATTAACTTGGCTTTTGTGGAGCTGTTCAACTTCCAACCGCAAGCAAGAAAACTGTACACCCTGATCAGGCTTCAGTTGGAAATATCCTATTTATACATTTATACATTAAGGAAATATTAAGCTAAGTGAGTTTTAAAGAGAACTGAATGTCTGATGCTTACAAAGTTCTTTAAAACATCTTGCAATTGTCTCCAAAGATCTGTTCTATATTCATCTTCCCTTCTGAAGTTTTGTCGTTTTGGCAGCCTCGCACAACCCCAGAAGGAACAGAGAACTCTTACCCAGTCTTCTGCCGCTTTTCCAGATTGGCACTTCTGAAACGGTAGCACAGTTCAGGAATATGCTCTCTTCCAGGAAGAATTCATAAGGTATATTCCCCATCCAACCTTCCTAGCACACACGTGGTTTAAAAATACACAAGTACCTATTACTTAATATTAAATCCATGAGGAATGGTGCAATTGGTGCAATCGCAGACAACACACACACTTCCGCTTCTTACTGAAAGGATCCCAACAGGAGCTAAAGCATCACCACGATCCTTCCTGAGAGTTCAGGTCTTTCAGCTAACTAGCACCAGACACCTCGTAGCTCCCTTCTCCTACCACCGGCTGGCTGACAGTAAGAACAGAGCATCCCCTTTTTGCTACCGTTTCTACTAAGGTACCTGCCAGGTTTTCTTTGCCAGTAAGAGGCCTTTCTGTGCCACTTCTAAACCTCCACTATAACGACACACCCACATTGACAGTATCTGATTTAGAATAAAAACTTCTTAAACTGAAAAGACAACTGAAAAAAGAGCAGAGAAAAGCCAAAAAAATCCAGGGTGGAACCAATATACACAACGATTACTTATGAAGCTAAGAGTATATTAACATTAGTTGCCTATACAGTTTTTACTATAAAATAATACAAGTTCTTCAGAAAAGGTGGATATGCCACTGTATAAAAGCACTGCACATTTCCATATGGACCTCTGGTCAGCTCATTTTCAGTAACCATAGGATCATTAAGGTTGGAATAGACCTCTAAGATCATCAAGCCCAACCATCAAGTCAACACCACCATGATCACTAAACCATGTCATGATGTGCCACATCTATATGTTTTTGAACACCTCCAGGGATGGGGACTCCACCGCTTCCCTGGGCAGTCTATTCCAATGCTTCACCACTCTTTGGGTAAAGAAATTTTTCCTAATGTCCAAATTAACCAGCCCCCAGTGCAACTTGGGTCCATTTCCTCTTGTCCTATCACTAGTTTCTTGGGAGAAGAGACCAAAACTCACGCCATCACATCAGGTAGTTGTAGAGAGGATATGGTCTCCCCTTGGCCTCCTTTTCTCCAGCCTAAACAACTCCAGCTCCCTCAGCCGCTCCTCGTAAGACTTGTTCTTGAGACCTTTCACCAGCTTCATTGCTCTTCTCTAGACACGCTCTAGCACCTCAATGTCCTTCTTGTACCGTGGCACCCAAAACTGAAAATAGTACTCAACCTACAGCCTCACCAGTGCTGAGTACAGGGGCACAATCACCTCCCTACTCCTGCTGGCCACACTATTTCTGATACAGGCCAAGATGCTGTTGGTCTTCTTGGCCACCTGGGCACACTGCTGGCTCATGTTCAGCCAGCTGTCACCAAAACCTGGGAATTAATTTTGAGGAAGCACGACTACATAGTTGGCTATATTAATATATTCTTTCCTTGACCTCTGCTGCTGAAATGATTCTGGCCTATATCGACCCATGGTCTGACCTAGCTCAGCCATTCCTCTGTACATATGCCTAGTCCAACCAAATCAAAAGATTCTATTTAAAAAATAAAGAAAGCTGTATTTCATCCACCAAGTCTGACTTTTACAACAAAGACGTGTATTTATTTCAAGATAAAAATCACATTCTGAGTTGTGTCACCCTGAAGTGAGGAAAGAAAAATACTGTCAATATACAGTGCTTCAGTTTGGGTAGACAAAGTAGTAAAATGTATCAACACACTTCAGTTGTCAGGGTTGAACAACATGACGCAAAACAGTGGTTTCTTGCTATGGTACATATTACTACATACATCTGCATATTTAATACATTTCAGTGTTTGTACAACACAATTCATCTGTGTTATTTTTCAACATTCAACACAGCAAAATAAGAATCTGAAAAAGGAAGGGTTGAAGAAAAGAAGAGAAAATAAGGCGGAACAAATTAAAGACTCACAAACAGGAAAATGCTCAAACATTGTTTTAAATTCTGAGACCTTCAAAAAGCCATTAGATCATTTAAGAATAGATAGATGTTAATACACATTTTCATTTCTCTGCTAATAGAAAGCTATGGAATATAACCAGCAGCTACAAACTTACTTAAATCTTGAAATTTTTTAATGTTTGTTTTCATCCTGAAAAGCTTTCACTTGAAAATTTTTGAATTTTTACAAATGAAAGTGACCAAAAATTTCCCCTATATTAGAATGAGTATCTTGAAAGAACCAGTAGATGGTAATAAAAAGTTTCGACAGAAATTTTGCCGTGAGTTTGAGGGCTGGGCATCCGAGAACCAAACAGCCCCCAGCCCCAAGGACAACTGCCAAACTGTAGTGATCCTGCTCTGGCAGAGGGGCTGGACTAGATGATCTTTTGCGGTCCCTTCCAACTCCTGACATTCTGTGGTTCTGTGAAAAGGCATCCAAAGGAGAGCATGGCACGGCACCAACATTGTCATTTTGACAACTTGTGAATTTCGCCCTTTTTCATGACCATGCAGTCATGAATTTCGATGGAAATTTTCCACGACGTTGAGGGCTACGCTTCTGAGAACCACGGAGTACGTAGCACTAAGGACAACTGCAATGCAAAAGGCATCCAAAGGAGAGCACGGCGCTGCACTAACATTGTCTTTTTGAGAACTTGCGATTTTTGCCCTTTCTCATTACTTCAGGGTCATGAAAAGGGGCAAAAAAGACCTGTAATAAATTTTAATTTTGGAAATAAACATAATCTATCTTAATTTACAACGAGGAAAATGGTTGACTTTTTTTTTTTTACATCATTGATATGGTCCCATGTGTCTGGTTTGGTAGTAAGCATTTCTAAGATTTTATACAGACAAATCCATAAAACCTTCCCCCATGTGAAAGGTTAAAAATCTCAGTGAGCTGAGATAAAAACTCTGAGAATAGTATGTTCCCCTGTGACTCAAAAGAATAATCTAAGGTATTTCATAACTTTGTATTCAAATTAAACCTACAATTTCAAGAATCTTTTGCAAAGTACCATGTATATGAAGTGCACAGGAATTTGAGTTATTTTTAATTCTTAAAATGTTGTCAAACATCAAACTATAGAACTAGTAAATTTTGTTAAGCGTTTATAATACAGTAACCTTCAGAAACTTCCACTAACTATTATATCAACGCTATTCAGAATCTTCTGGTAATTTTTGCCAGGGTTTCAGCTTTAATTTAAAGTATCAACTTACTTTTAGGGCTCGCAATTGCAAATCTAGGAATAAACCATATGGCAGTGGCTTACCTGTCTAGCATAGAAATCAAATTGCAATTTTGCATATTAAAAATGAAAACATCAGAATTTTAAAGGAGAATTTTTAAATATAATTTCTTATGTATAGGTATACATATTACATCTATGTTCACAGCTGAAGTGGAGGTATTCCTGAATAGAAACAATATGTTAATTGAATTCACCAGTGACTTGGATAAACCTTTTTTAACATTCAGAATTAGTAATGCCGCATAATTATTTTATGTATGTATACATCAATGAACCAAATAATTACACAATTTACATAAAGTGCATTCTTTCATACATCCTGCTGTATTTTCCTATTTTCATCACAAGTGCAAGCCTAGACAGGTCTTGGCTAGGGCATCATTCACTAAAATAAAATACCTGATGAATAAGCTTGCTAAGTATTTTCTCAAAAAGGAACTGTAAAGCTGTCAGTAAGGTTTGCATCGTATCATAAAACACTTCAGAAAGAGTTTTATGTATAACTTCTTAATATTTCCTCATTATAGCTAAATAATAAATCTTTTTTCCTATACATTTAACTATTGGACAAAAATTTAAACCACACTCAAACATTTACCAGTGAACACTACTCCTTACATTTGTACCTGAAAACTGACAAACTACTCAGGTTATAAATTAAACACCCTCACATAGTATATAGGCATGCATAACAGTATGGAAGAAACACAGTGCCACAGAGAAGAATTAGCACACAGAAAGACAGACACCTGGAGACTGTTGCCAAAAAAAATTCAGCAGTAACAGAGCTAAGAGTTGTACAACTGCTCCCAGAAATTATTATTTTCTCTGATTAGAGAGTAAAAAGATTGAGAACAAAGACAGAATACACACCGTAACAAGTAGAAAGAGGTAAGGAGATAAGCCCGCATGAAAAGCACTCCTTCGTTTCTTTAAAAGTGCCACCAAGACCTCCAGGGCTGAAGAACCCGAGATGAAGCAAGCTTCATGAAGGAAATGGATATGGCTCCACTTAAAGAAGAAGGTCTGGGAGGGTGGGGAGGAACTGGTCACAGTCTTCCAATGACTAGTGGTAGGTTTGGAGAAGATGGAAGTGCGCCTCCTCACAAGGATGCACAGTGCAAGGACAACAGGCCATGAGCCACAAGTTGCTTCAGGGAAATTTTTTCTTGCCATAAGAAAAACCCCCAAACAATTCTTGGCCATGAGAACAATTAAACAACGGAATAGGTTGCCCAGAGAAGTGGTGGACTTTCCCCTCACTGGAAATACTCAGGTCTTGTCTTTGCTTGACAAGGACACGGACAACTTAATCTGCTTTCAGCAGAAGACTGGACAAAGTAATCTCCAAAGGTCCCTTCCAACCTAGACTATTCTCTGACTTAGTACATGAAACTTTGCTGCTACTGTATTTTTGAAATAGTACATGTCTCAAACATAGAATTATTTTAGCAAGAAATCACTTTATACACAGCTATTTTACTTGAACTTTGCAGTTATAAATCCATTACTATCAATGGATTTCTATATGTGTGTATGCCAATGCAGCCTATTTTTCTGCATTTTTTCCAGTTTATTGTGGAGTTCCCAGTGCACACCTGCATAAAAGCTCTCCAGGAGTTTAGTACATTTGAGTGCTGAATACGCAGTAAGTTACTTTGGGAGATTAGGATACATTCATGTTAAGCTGTACTTCACAGCTATTGCTTCAAAATACCACCACTGATACAGTGTTTAAAAAAAAATAAATCACTACTAAGAGTTATACATACAACTGATTTCTTAGACTCAGCTTTAGGAGTAGTCTTGCAACTGATTTAATTAGCATTCTTTAGATTTACGAGGGCCTGCATTAAAAAGAAATAGTCATCAGGAACAAAACTCTTTGTGAAGAATTTTCAAAAGAAAAATAAAAAAGCACTGCAGAATTAAGGTTACACCTTGCTTTAACCCACTCTCCTGACTATTCAACAAGTTTCTTCAGAGTAATTTCCTCTTTTTTTTTTTTTCAAATCAGTGTGAGAAATCAGAAGTGATTGTGGACACTTTCACATGAGCACAGACGTTTGCTTAGAATGTCCTACTCTGCAGCTGTGGTTCATATCAGAAGTATGTGTCTATGGTAAAATCTGAAGAACTAAACAGACTATAGGATAGAAGTATTTTAAAATTATATTAATACGGGCTTATTTTTCCTTGCTTTAAGGATATTAACCTACTTTTTGTTTGAAAACTGCACTTGCTGCACTCATCATCCATTCATAAGTAAAGGAGGGGAGATTCATGATTCTGCTCCCAGTTCAAATCATGTTGCCATGGAAGCAGATGTCGGATTGATGAAAATAGGTCAACTGTTCAAAAAAAAAAATAATGACTGTTTTAATACTTAATTTTTTATGCTTACCTTTATTATTAAATGCTTAATATTTTATTCTGTTTAATTATCATTTACTTTGCTGATAAAACACATATTCCCATCAGAAGTATAGATGCCAGCAGAGTTAGTACTGTGAATGAAGAAGGGCAATTATTTTGCATAAATCTGTAGGGGCTGGGTACAGAATGCTTACAAGAATATCACGTGCTGTCTGTACTGATGTCAAATGTTGCCATATAAGCATATTTTCATTTGAAGAGTATTAGTATTATTACTAAAAAGACCTAACTTTTTGGGTGAGGATGGTAAAAAAAAAATAAAAATCAGGACACTGCTAATACCTATGCTTGGCTTTGCTAAGAACAGCACTGCTTCTGTTTAGCTTCACATCAAGCAGATATAAAAATATTCAACTGGCATCTCGATTACTTAAACCTGATGAATATATTTAATGACATCTACAATTTAAGTAGGTTACTCCATCAACTGAACATGCGAAAGCACATGTAGCCTACTAAAAGAAATTTCTGTGTTCCTTAACATTTTCACATTGCCTGCCAAAGTGCTGCCAAAACAGTATAAATGCACTGTAACTTTCTGACCTTCACCTGTGGCAAACATCAGAAAGTAAAATAACTCACCTGTATCACTGTTTCTGAATCTCTACTAGGGGATCTAAAACGCTTTTCTATCAACACCAGGATTTTTTTTCCTGCCTTGACAGTGACATACTTGAGATGTGCCTGGTTTGTCCTGCTCCTGAAACGCACCACTGAAATGCACAGTTTAATCAATTAATAAATACAGCAAAGATGCAGGTGGATACTGCCAATACACAAGATTTGTGCTCCTCTTCTAGCCTAGGGATCTTCCTGTAGATGAAGCAATACTTACAGGAGGACTTAGTGGCACTGAAACCCCACAAATTTAATCCAGCACAAACCTGGAGCCCTCCTGTGTGTCTTTGACATGCAGCTCCTTCTGCCCTGCTCCCCTTCACCAGTGAACTGGGTCAGGCAGCTTCTCCCGGACCAATTCTCGCCTGGTGCATGATGAATCAGATTAAAGGAATTGCCAGTGTATCAAGACGGGAATACCCAAGAAGCAAAGGCAAAAATAGCCCCATCCCTTTAAGCCGCCATAAATCCATACTGTTGCTGTTTCATAGTCCCACAGCATCCAGTAATCCTCCCCTCTTTCCACCTTTTGTAATCAATGTTTTAACCCGAAATATGCAGAACATCACAACTGATCAAAAAAAAACCACAAAAAACATTTCTGTAACTGAAAATATGTTTAACTGTCAACACAATAGAAACTATCTTCAACAGAAGTTAAAATCATGGGTTTTGTGTTCATTTTCATGTAGTTTTTGAAATAGAATTGTTATACAAATGCATTTCACTTTGGAGAACTCTTTTGGACTCCAGAAACTTTATAACTTGTGTTATAAAATTTCTTGCAAGATTGTTTGACCTGAGCTATTCTCTGACTCTTAAACAAAATCAAAATGAACAAACAAACAAACAAAAAAACCCCAACCTACAAACCCCACACCAAAATAAAAAAACACAGCAAACCCACAACCGTGAAGCTTAAAGTATTGTTTTAAAGACTGTCCCTCGGGAGACTGCAAGCATTTTAAATTTCACATTGAACAGTTTTGGTATTGTTTGTAACCAACAATATTCTGCAGCTTGTTATGCTGCAGAAAAGTATTATAAGACTCAGATGTTTGTGTCTTTGTGCTCTCAGACAATAAATAGTTTGTAATAACACAGAAACAGGGGGGAAAAAAGAAAATACTGACCAGAATACTTAAAAAGTATCAAGCATAATGAATACTTGCCAAAAAAAGTATATTTAAAAAATAATTTTAATCACAAGCACATTATGGGTTCTCGTCTTTTTTGCTTGGTTGGTTTTTGTTTCTTTAACTAAGAGGAACAGTAAGAGAAAATTTGTCTTTTCTTTACAAAAGTAATTGCCATTCCTTGCCTCTGGCTCATCTAGCATTAGCCTCCATCAGTCCCTTCACACAATGTAATTAATCATAGATCTGTGATCTTTGCTGAAGTTGCTTCTCCATACAAGACAACATTTTTGTCTTTCCTACCCTCAGTACTCATTTACCTTCTCTCTTCAAATTTTCTTTCCTCTGTTTTGTTGACCTTCCTTTCCACAACACATATATATTCTGAGATATACCATTAAAAAGGAGTTCCAAGAGCTACCTAATTACCATGCTGCAATTCCTGTCATCCAAAGAATTGCATATGAGCAGAATTTAAACTTGGAGAGAAAAATATCTCTAATCTCCTATGGCCTACCAGGAAACAGTGGTCTGCATAGATCACATAACCTATTTCTCACTAAAACAGATAAGATGAGAATAAATACCCAGGAAGGTATGGCAAAAGTAGCCTCAACTCTTTTTAAGCTGCCATAAATCCATACTGCTTACACTTAGTCATACAGTTTTCATAATACGATTTCTCTGGATACATTGTCCCATAACAAATATAGCATTACATTTGTCAAATTAGTTTTATATTAAAATGCCTCACCGAGGTTAATGGAAACATTCACACACATGTAACAGAAGAATCTATCAGGCTCTTTAGACTCAAACTTCAGTAAACATGGTTCATATTTAGTGCTAACTCTCCAAACTCTACGGCTTGGAAAACAGAACTCAAAGCAAGCTCATAATTCATTGCATAACATTTAACTCCTGTAAGAACAACAAAGGAGGATGAGCTCTTTCTGTAAGGTGCTGCAGTTTAACAGCTACACACAGACAACACAGACTTTTTGCCACAAGAAAAGTAATACAGTTCCCAGAAGCTAAATCAGCACAATGATGAAAGTCAAGGCAATGGAACACAAGAAAGCTTCAGAAATGATACGTATACTTAAAGGCAAAGTCCTACAATCTCAGTTATTATGTAAAATGCCCATAATCATCCCTCCTTGTCTGAAAAGGGATGTTTACTACATAGAATTATGAAAAGATGAATCCCAGGTACTATTATAATCACTATTATCTATAGTGGTCATACAAGTTTCAGACAAGCCTTACCGGAAAGATCCATAACAATTACGAAGGTCTTTATAAGATATGCTGGGGTCACAAACCAAGTAGAGGAACAACCAGATCACAAAAATGTGCTTATTTTCCTTCTTGAAATAGCACTAGTAAATATTTGAAATACCTGAAGCCACAAATACACAGCATCTTAGGAACGTATGGAAAAGTACGGCAACAACATTCACAGTACATGAAAACACAAAAAAATAAAGAAATCAAAAAGTAAAATTTTGAAAAACTTTTTTAGGGAAATCTTCATCGCCTTTTAATGTAAGGGGTATGGGGGGTATTTCCTGGTATAATTTCCACTGTTGCCCATGTTATTTGCTGCTAAAACACACACACTGCTTGAAGGCAGACTTACCTCTACCAATGCCACAGTCAAAACAAGGTTCATTTTTGAGTCTGGGAAAAGGGCATTCACTTGTGGAGACATTCCAATCAGTATGCAATTAGTAACAACTGATATTACACTCATAGTTTCAAAAGCCAGCTGAAATAAAACAAATACATGTACTGTTATGACCGTTATCTCTAATTTACCAGTCCCCAAACCGCTCCCGACAATACCTCTCTCTTCCTGAATCCTCAGAAGAACTATTATTTTAAACTTTTTATTTTCCTTCATCTTCTGAATTCTGTGACCTAAGACTGGCGTGGCAAGCAGTCCACACTGCATCAACTTTAAGTTAAACAGGCAAGGACAAGACTAAAGTTTACAACACCACAAAGACCACCTGGCAACCCTGAATTCTTCTCTAATTTGACTTCTCTATGTACATGTACACATGTTTGCTGCAAAGAAGGTAAATTGTATTCATCCACAGTCCCACAGTGCTGTGAAGACCTTCAGAAGTTATTCAGAGACTCTTAACACTCAAGATGTAGGTAATGCCAGATGACCTCCAGAAAAATTTGGAATAATCCTACAAGAAAAAAGTGGACAGGAAAGCAGCCTTATCCCTGGTATATTCATGACTCATCACCTGAACACATAAAAGGGTATGCACTCATCTACAGTTGTACTCATGAAATTTCTTTCAAGATAAAGGCAAAAAAAAAAAAGCAAAATTTATAAAGTAATTGATAGCCAAAACATGCTGGGTTTAGAGGTTCTGTCTGAATGTTAAGTAATAGAAAAATGTAAGGATGGTTTAGAATGCCTTTTTAAAAAAATTACAACCAATTATACAAGCTTAAATTTGTGGAAAAAGTTTTCCATCTAAATGCATACATCAGTCGAAGAAGCTCTTCTCTACAGAGCTTCCATAAAATATCTGAAAATATTACTACAGTGTGACAATTACTTTTGCAATATAATGGTTACTTATTCCAAGGTCCTCTCTGGAATGAGAAAGACTGATGTTGAATTGTAGCAACTATCACAACAAATCAGCAAAAGCAACATTCTGCTTGACAACAAGCTGGTGACTTGGCTCACCAGATAAAATAATTCCAGTTTTCCTTTAACAGAAATCTTTCAGCCAATGCTCAATGGGCTAAAACAAATGACTAAATCTTTAAATCATTATTTTTAATTCACAAAGCAAATGCATTTCTTCTATTAAAAAGCTACACTATAAAAAAATCCAACATGACTGTATTGTTAGTGTTATTGCTTTTCAGCCTAGTCCATAGACTGAAACAAACTATTCTAGCAAAACCAAATGCTATTATTACACTTGCAGCTATGCCTGGGACTTACAACCACAGTCTCATTTATCTGGTGGTCACACCACTGGTCAGCACAGATTTGGAATGAGATCAAATGTTAAAACACAATCAGATAATTTACAAATTTTAACAACTTAAATATTAAAAGACTTCTCCTATAAATCCTCTTCATTAATACCTACACATGTGTCTAACAAACACTGCTCAGAGTACTTGGTTTGCATATTTTTGCTGTATGAGGCATTTGAAGTTTCCTGATTTCATTTCTCATCTCCTGTCTGTTTCATCTGGTACCAACATTTACAACCCTTTCAGATTAAACAATCCACTCGTTTATTGTGCCCTTTGTCTCCATTATGTATCATTAGAAAAGCTGTTAAATAAAACTAGAATATGGATCATCCACTAGAAATCTCTTCCAATCTACTTCAGACCACTGCTATTACAGAATGCTAAAATCTCTGGATGTAACTTAATAACCTTCTTGCTTTTCAGAAAAAAAATGGTTTGGGAGAGTTTTGCAGGGTTGTTTTCAGTCAGAATCTGTTCACTGACACAGCACACTCAGCAGGCTCCAAACTAGCTGGTGCTAGCATGATTGCATGGGCAAACAACTGAGGACAGAAAATCCTTAACCTAGTAGTACTACCATCAAATTGTTTGGCTAGACTACAATGTTCAGGCTGTGCAGAAAGATCCAGCTCCTGCTCATGGGTACAGATTATTTTTAAATGAGTCAGCTTGAGCACGAGTAATCACAAGAGCACACAGTCAAGCATGGCTTAGGAATCCAAGCGCTTGCCCATCATTCTTCCATTTTTTTGAAACCCATTGCTGAGGTGCATGCTTTTCAGATTGCATCAGATGTTACCATTTCTAAAATACGTTGGCTGCAAAGAGCAGCAGCCAGCATCTGGCAGCTTTGCTTTGTTGCAATTGGAGTACGACACAAACATATAGAAGGACTAAAGGAAGAATTCTTTTCTTTTCAAAGGCAACTGAAAGACAGACAGTCAAAAACCCTCCAAAAAACCCTTGGATATACACTTGGATAGCTACTATCCTAATGTACTGAAGATAACAAAGTACCTAATAAACTGATGGGTCAAAACCACAGCTCAAATACATTTGCTGAAACGTCTTTTAAAACAAATAAATAGAAAAGGGCAAAAAAGTTACCTGCCAAACACCAATATTTGCTGTGGGTTCTGCAAATGGACGCTTGTAAACTCTACACATCTTTAAGGCATCGGAGTACATCTCTGTGACATTGTTTAACACTGCAAAGACAGCTGCCAGTGGATAAACACATGAGAAAAGGCTCACATAGCCAAACTGTAAGAACAACTCCAGGTAATCATCAAAAGTACCCTGAAAAACAGGAAAAAAAGTAAAACTACAACTTTAATCCATTAAAAAAAAATACATGAAGAAATACAGAATTAACAAGACATGCTTCCTCATCTCAAATCAGTTGTTTTGGAGTGGCTGGTGATGGAAAACAACAAAACGTCCATCTAGTTAATTTGGAATTATTCAGTTACTCACAACCTCTTAATAATGGAAGGCTAAGATTTTTTCTTTTGCCCAAATCATTTTCTGCTACAGTCACACTGCTTATCCTTTTTACATGAAGTCAGCGTACAGGCATATTAATCCTATTCAAGTTTCTGACTATGTCAATGAAACAGTTTCACAAGAAACAGCAGCAGATCGGAAAACAGCACCAGGCATTTAAACTGGCAGAACATTCTCTTAAGCGCATTGTGACAAGGAAAGCCCTAGTACTCCAGACTGCCCATAAAAGACCTAACCAGAACAGCAGGTTGGTAGATAGGCAACTCTTTTCTGGTATATTCTGCTTGTTTATTTCAAAGCAGGTAAATCAGGATACTACTTATAGCCCACTTGAAAGCTGAAATGACAGAGCGCAGCACTAACAGCCGAAAGGAACAATTACCACAACCAAAAAGTCGTGTTTTGGCAAATCTGCAACACATCTATCACCCGATCTTCAAAAACCAAGAACGCAGGCACTTAAAGCCAAGTGAGTATTCACATGTAGGTTATCATACATATTTGCATACTAGTTTTGTAGTATTAATAATAGTTTTCTGTGATCGCAGAGATTATTTATGAAAGTGAAGAACAAAGTCAATAATTTTAAAAGAAAAAGAGTTCATTGAAGGATGGTAAAATACTGCAAACAAGTTAAACCGAGCTCTAGCCATCCTGTATTTGCCCAGACCCACGCATCATCCTCTCTCTCAAAAATGAAATAAAGAAGATTTGACAGCAACCGAAATTACTACAGAGATCACGTAAAATTGGTTTTGGCTATGCACATCAGACACACCATCCTCTAATCTTTTTTGCTGATTGTAGCTGTTAAAGTGACTGTCCTCTTCATCACCTAGCGTGGTTTTTTTCTAGCAAACAGAGAGAGGCAGGAGAAATCTGCAAGCTCAGAAATCAACATGGTGTGGTCATTAGCTGCCTTTTTCACTTGAGCTCATTTTCAAGTTGCACAATACAGCTGCACCTGACAAACTGATCTGCAGGCCAGACCATGAGGAGATACCTAACTTTAAAAAACACTGAGATTTTTCCACTGGAATGTTTTTGTATGAACTCTGAATTTTAGGAAGGTCTTCCGTAGGGACATTTATGCAGAGTCACTCATGGGAATGGCAGACACTGTTTGTGAAGGAAAACAAAAGAACCTGAAATGCAGAATTCTGTCAAGTCTCCTGCTAACTCCCATTACTAAACATAGTCAAATGCTTCCCCCTTGTGACAGATTTAATTTTAGAAAGACTCTTGCCTGCTGACAGCTCCCTGCTTGTAAACAAATCAGTGGCCTAGTATCTTGCATTCACAGGCACAGCACAATTAAAAGACTGACTATAAAAATTAAGGCTTTGAGTACCAGTACCTCGAAGTGAATCTGAGGCCACCTCCAAGGCAAAGCCTAATCCTACAACTGACTTGTTGGGTCTCCATGGAAAAATCATTGGGAGCAGAGTGGT
Organism: Apaloderma vittatum; assembly: GCF_000703405.1. Classification (NCBI taxonomy): domain Eukaryota; kingdom Metazoa; phylum Chordata; class Aves; order Trogoniformes; family Trogonidae; genus Apaloderma; species Apaloderma vittatum. The sequence continues at coordinate 15,726 of NW_009735818.1, read as the reverse complement.
ACAACAGGTGCAGATACACGAGATCCTTCACAAGAAGCGCCAGGCAACGTGTCTCAAACACACACCGGCTTCGTACGTGCGAGCTGAGCATCAGCAGTCAGCTCAGAGTCTAAAGAGGCAGAAATTTATCTGCTCAAACATACTGACGCCTGATGCTGACACACAGCTTTTGCAGCTGTGCTGGCCTAGTTGCAGGCACAGTGCCAGGCTGTGCAGTTCTGACGCTAATTCAGGCATTTCTGCTGTGTTCTCCATTGTAAGACAGACACACTCTCTAAATCTATTTCCCTCCACACAAAACATGGAAATACCAGCCTTCCCAGAGGAATGCAAGTATTAACATTGGTAGAGTTTTTCAACAATAAAGGGAGTATTCCTTTATCCTCTTCCCATTTCGTGGTACTTTATGAAGGAAGAGAGGAAACCAATATGGTATTAATATCAAATGTCAACTTAACATGCATGTCGATATCTACTTTGTCGATTCCTTTAGAACTGCAAGTAACAAAGTGCATGAAGTCATAAAATACAATTAAAAATGGTACTGGATAAGAGGCAGTCAAGAAGGAACAAGAAAGAAAGCAAATGCCAAAGCTGTAGTTTCAAGAAGAAAGCGCTTGCAGCAGCAGTATTGATCTGAAGAGTTGGTCTCTTCTGCCCTCACCATTTCTGGCTCCATGCAGGCATGAGCACCCTCTCTCAGGCGATAGATCAATTCACAGTTTAAACTGGTATCACTACAAAACCAAACAGAAACAGCAACAGCCTGCCCCTCTCCCAGGCCAAGTTACTCATCCTGGTAGCCTTCAGGCCACCCTTGGAGATTAAGGGCATATTACACAAATACTTCTTCGACTGACAAGGAGTTAGGTAGCTCCAGATTCAGCTGTGAATTCCTAGGACTCCGTTCCAGTGTAAATGGGATCCAGCTGTCAAAACAACACTAGCAGCAAAACTGATGAAGCTAGAAATAAGCTGCCAGGCCAAACAGACAAATATTTTGGGCTCCACCAGCTGATGTCTCTGTCAACTACAGCCCAGAAAACATTTAACTCTTTTACACTAGTAAAACGTACAAAATAGGTGCCCATTTCTTTTTCCAAGTTGACTTGTTCGACTAAGGACAGGTCCATATCCGTTTTCAGAGAACACATGCGTTTCTTCATCCTCTTGTTATATCTCTTTTGGAGCCAGTAAGGAAGCAAAGATTCCACAAACTGGTTAAGGATCTGCGAAGTTATCAGCAAAGTGGCCAAGCTCTGAGGTTTTTCAAAAAAAGAAAAAAATAAAATAGAACTGTAATACATCTATGATCATTTTCAATTTTGTCTATTCTGGTAACACTGTAAGTTGTTATGCTAAGACATAAGGTGGCCAGTTAGGCCAGACTGACAAAACTAGCAATAGCAGACAACAAGTGTAGGTGCTCTAGTTCCCGCTCTTTGCTACAGGCTGGAAAGGCCAACACACAGGACCTCAATGTCTAAATGTTTTGTGGATTTGTGTATTGCCTCCAAGATGCATCCAAAGTGCAATGAAGGGTAAAGATACACACTTGACATATGCCAACAGCAATAACAGAGCTTAAATAATTAATTTTTCTATTTTTTTCTTCTTGCTTTTTATCTTAAAGTATAGGAAGTGTCACAAATGTCATGTCTGGTACAGATATGTCAAGTGTTTTGCTAGGGATCTCTTCAGAGGAACAAAGATCTTGAGATGAAATTCTGCTTTTTGTTCATTATATTTAGACCAAAAATATTTTCCTTATATGAGATTTTCACACATTTGAACATGAAAGACATTAACAATAGCTGATTTAAAATACCAACTACAAACTACTTTTGCTTTTATTCTTGGCTCCTCATTGTAGTTCTAAACTTAATCACGCTCCTATCCTCAGAAGTATCTCATTAAGAACAGAGAAAGCCATTTTCTAACATAAAGGGAAAGAAGAAGATGAAACTTTTCAACCCTCATCTGTGTGAGAGAATAACCAATTTATTTGAAAATAGTTCCTTGTTTATACCAAAGGAAAGAATTTCTCCACTCTGTTACGATTTCACAGCTGTGTTAGAGGAACTGAAATATGGAAGCTGGATTTCTAGGAAAATGTATCTGAAATATATATATTATTTATATCATAGAATCAGAGAATCACAGAATGGCCTAGGCTGGAAGGGACCTTAGAGATCATCTAGTCCAACCCCCCTACGGGCAGGGACACCACCTCTCGACTAATATATAAGTTAATATTTTAGAAGAACAATTAAAGACCAAAGTCTTGTTTCAATCAATCCATTATTTTCCTGGACTCATCAACATTCTTAAGATGTTGTTGGAACTCACCTGCCTCAAAAGCTTCATATCAAAGAGCACAAAGGCAATGTAGAAGAGGGATGCAAAACAATTTAGGAAGTTGAACTGCAAATAAAAACATTTGTTATTAGTTCTGAAGCAAAAGTTCAAAATCAGAGTATCATGTGACTTAACAGTTACCTTGACTAAGTAGCTTCCATGCTTTAAATGTTCATTACTTTTTTTTTTTACAATTTTCAAAACTTAGGTCATCAAAAACCTAATTTTTCAACGTTTGTCTTACTCAGATTTTCATTTGATAGGCTTAATGTCTTCCTAAAGCACAGTGTACAAAGAGACCCACAATTCAATTATAAAATATGGACATTAAAACCATGTCACCTTCTACCTAACTTTCATCTGTTGGCACTTTCCCCATAGGAAATGCAATAAAATGGGTGTATTGATCTTAATTTAGGGTAATGACTTTTTTTTGTTTCAAAAAAATACTTTATACAAATGAGTGTTGGGTGACATATCTCTCAATATGTACAACTGTTCCTCGATACATGTTAGTTGAGCTTTATGTAACAGCTTCAAGAGGTTTTAAGAGCAAGAGAAATACTTTCTACTCCTAAAATGAGACCTAATCACAGTGTTGTACCTAAAAAAATCACAATCGAGATCTGAAGTTTCCTACTTGCTATCAGTGCTGGAGCTCCTTTTTTGGAGCTTATGGACAACACAGATAACACTGGGAATGCAGAGAGCCACTCACAGGGTCAAAGTGAAAACTGAGGGGGCCTTACACTTGACATCTTATAATTTTCTGAATTATATTATATACATTTCCTACGAGGAAAAAGAGATTATGTTATTTTTTGAGAAAGGTGGAGACAAAGCTATAAATCATATGTACAAGCACTGTAGCTCTAGAGGTTACCAGTGACAGAAGGTTAACACGCAGTTTAGGAAAAAAGAAAAGAGGAAAAAATATGGAAGATACTTAGGTGATTTTTTTAAAAGGAAATAGGAAGATGATTAAGTCTCAAAATCAGCCAATCTACTTTTCGTTTACTGAACATCTTATACAGGAATTCAAGATTTCCAGTACAGTTCCTCAGTGCTACACCTGGATATACACTTAAAACAGCAACCAAACACACACACACACACCATGCAACAGCTACTTGTTCAGAGCCACAAAGTAAACAGGTCAGTATATGCTATAAACTGCATATAGAACTTTTCAAAATATGGATTACCATAGTCTCAAAAAGTGAAAGGAATAGTTCCCAGGTGAAGACACAATCACTTCAGTTAACAGAAAAATTTACATATATAGAATCCTAATGAAAGAACAAATCAGTATAAATAAAAACACAACTCTGCACTACAAGAAAAGACATCTAAAACAGCCTGGTGTTTGCTGCAACCACAACAGAAACCCTCTTTACTCTGATATTTGTGCTGGTATTTGGCCTTGAACAAAAATGTAGGTCAGTGAGGTAATGCTATGAAAGCACTAATAAAACACAGGACAAATTATCTTTTCAATTAATCTTAAAAGCTGCTTATACACTTACCACTAAAACCTTCAGAATTAAATGATTCTGATACGAAGATTCCAGCCTGTGATTTTCTAAAATATCAACAAAGTTATTGATTAGCAAACAGCAGAAGCACTTATATACAAAGAATAAACAGACTCTTTTCTTCCACCTAAAAATTACTTAACTAATAGTTATAGCTCCTCCAACACTTTATGGTAAGAAGAATCTATACTGTCCCACTACCTCACTTAACCTGTCAATCTACTCTAAGGCACAATATTGACAAATATATTTTTGGTTACAACTCCAGTATTTTTTCTACTACAAAGGTTTTTCCTTTTATATTTTCCTTCAGAAGACCCATTTTATATCAGAGAAATCATCCATCATTGTTAACACTTCACAAAATATGCAGTTATTGATTTTTTCTTTGGATGAAAACAAATGCAAAGCTAATTGGAATACCTTATGAAAAATAACGATACCAGATTTGATTCAAAATCAGCAAATGCTCACAGAAATACTCCCGTGCACCTCCAAGGAATTTAGGTTAGACCCTAAACTCCAAAGCAAGATGAAAGTACATGAAGTTCAACACATGCATTACTCATTCTAACATAGTGAGTTCATTCCAGACAAACTGGCAGAAGCTGATACTTGAGGAAAGCTGGTTACTAGAGGGGAGGACAGACAAATTAATTAGAGATTTCCCATTTCTTTCTGTGATTTTGTCAGACTGTAGCATTAAAGCCCTGGCTACGTAGTAACTGAGAAGGCAGCACGCTAGCACGAGCTTTGTCAACAAGGTTGAAAGGAGACACCGTTACCTATAGACCTTGCTCAGGACAAAACAGCAAAATTCTACACTGACAGGGGCGTGAAGTTGGGCGTGGCACATGCAATATGCTGAAGTGACTGAATGCAATTTTTACTTTTCACTAAATGATCTGTTCTCATGGTAAATGGGTGCAAGAGTGTTCTTAAAAATAGCCCAGGTTATTGCCTTTGTCAGTTCAGCTATTTAAGTCAAGATATTAGCTGAAAACATGCCAGGCAAGAGGGAAGGTAGGACAGCCAGATGAGCTCTTCATTCCGTTCACAGCGTGGCAACATAAACACGTCGGATGGCACAGAAAAGGCACAAGCTCTCAGTGTGGTTAGATAATTACTGCTGCTGCTGAATATGAAGCATCATCTTAAAACCAAGAAAAAACTAGTTAAAAAAAACCCCAAACTTGGATTACCTGTTAAAGACATTTTAGTCTACCTGATCAATACAACTGAGAATTTTGCATAAAGGCTTTTTCTTGCAGTATAGTCAAAAAAATGAAGCAGTCAACTGAAACTTAGGTATGAAAAGTCATTCTTTAAATAAAATCCTTTAATAGCCATAAACAAATCATGAAATTGCTTGCTTTTACTGTTACTGCTGCCAGCTTGAGTTTGCTGAGGAAATCCTTCTGGCATGCATAACCAAGCCCCACTTCAACGTGTCTCCTTATTCTGCCTTCTGCATCAATCTCTATTTTGCTTAATTTTTCTTAAGTTAATTTTCTGTGTCTTCAGGTTCAGTAACCTGGATTTTGTCCTGTAGATGTTATGCCATACTGAGCTACACAAACCACTTAACTCCCCATTAGCTTCACCTATTAACTTGGTCTGAAAGTGACTGCAGAAGCACTAAATTTCAAACTGAACAGACATTCCACTTCTGTTAGGTTACAATCTGCTAAATAAGTCACACAAAGGAAAAAAAGGCAGTCTACTGTAACATTCCTCCTCTTCTGAGAGTGCCCAGAGGAAAATACTTTGATAGGGATGTAAAAGGTCAGTCTCTGTTATATATATAGCATACACAAACATTCTCAATGACATTTAGCTGGTGTTTTCAGATTTTGTTCTATTTTCTCTGTGCCTCCATCCTCTACACAGATCTATAGGCAGAATAAGACATCCTCAGGGTGCAGTCTGCCAGGGCAGTCCCTCCTAACATCCAACCTCTGAGCTTCCATCTTGATGATCTCACCTCATCCCTTTTTTGCCAACACAATCCCCAATAAAGAGCTAAACTGGGGAAGGCGTACTTCAGCACCAAAGGCAGGGAGAAGCTGAGGATGAAGGCAGGATCATCCCTTCTGATGGCACAGGAGACTCAGATCGGATTAAAGAAAATGTGAAACTGCAGTCTCGGAATACTCAAAATAAATGTAAGAAGTTAAAAGGATCATCTCTTTTACCCCACAGTAAAAATCTACTGCAGGGAATTTCTTTCGTGTTCCTTTGAAGAAAAGCTCACAGAAAAATATTCTGCAAAGAAATTCTAAACATCTGGGATTCTAGCTTTAAGGAAGAAGAATGAACAACTTTCTTACCCCATGATGTTAAGAATTCAGCAGCATATCGGTAGATGCGGTTCATAATTTCAATCACGACAGCATATATGATACTGGGCACAAAGAGCATCAAGCTGCTGAAGTTAGTCTCATTCTCTTCATGATAATCCAGGGCCCACTGTTCCAAGTCAAAGTAAATCATCATCACGTACAGCGAGAAGTAGAGGCAAAGGCACACAAACGGCAAGGACACCAGATAAATCCGTATCTGCCTCTTAATACTGGAGTACACTGGTTCCTCCCTCCCAGTGATGGGATTGACACCCAGGACACCATGGAAGCCTGGTCTTGGTTCTTCAAACTGTCGTTTCATCAGCAGTGTCCCCCAATGGTAAGTCACAACGGCACAAATTCTCTTCCAAACTTCCAGTATCACAGTGGACCAGAGCAGATTGAACGTAGCAAACATCACGTATTTGTCATAGTCCTCCCACGCAAACACGTAATAAGGAATCCCAATGACAGCCATCGGAATCAATGCGAACGTGAAATACTCTAAGAAGCCGAAGTAGAGAGCAATGGTTTCACCAAAGTAGCAGCGTATCTCATCTGCAGAGAAAAAGGAGTCAATTAAGACTACACTCAACACAGATGTCAGTATAATACCAAACTTGACTGTACAGGAACCTGTTGGCCCAATTTTTTTTTCTGAACACCACAATGAACATCACTGGTTTTTGTTCCTCTGCTCCCACATGTCAAAAACTGACAGTTATCTGAATTTTTTTATGTTTATTTATATGCACACACATACATGAACATATAAACACATATTCAGGTGGTAGGAAAGTTAAAATATCTCACTATTTACTATATCAACATTAGATATTCAGAGGAACTAAACTGAAAACACTAACATTCTTGAAAACAGAATCTATCAATGAATGGCTAAGACTGCATATAAGACATTTTGTATAATAAAAAACAAACTTTCACAGCAAGTGACACTAATTTCTGAAGCTTCTCACTGGGATAAGTACACCTGGGGGGAAAAAAAATAAATCTTTTCACCCTGATCAGGGCCAAAAAAGGTTAGTTGTACTTTGCCAGCCCTCAAGGAACTAAACAAACAGATGGAAAGATGTACTGAAATCTTAAATCTTAAACATGTCAGATAGCACACCCAAGTGGAGAAAGTCTCTTCAGCAGACAACTGATACATGAAATATACACTTGCTGTACTCACCAAGGTTGTCTGATCAGGTGTTACAAAGACCTGAAAAGTACACTACTAATGGATTTCTCTCATGACAGATGTATTACCTCTGAGGAAGACAAGGTCTCACTTATCTTACTACTAACAGAAAAATGTAAGAGCAGCATTCAGCATAATGTAGAAATGGCACCACATAAGTACATGCCTAGTAAATTGAGTTTAGAAAGCTGGAACCCATTTTGGCTTTCCCTGCTCGGAACATCAAATTGCTTGCATACCACTGCTATGCCTCCACCAGCTTAACAAAACAGCCATGACATCAGGACCCCTGAACCGACACTGTGAAAGTGCCCTCTGTAAGAGACCAGCACATTAAAACCCTGTCAAGGGTTAGGGCTGTACCACTCATTCAACAAATGACAGATACTCTTATCCCCTCTCCCTCCCCAAAGGGCAAGGAAAGGGAGTAAGGCAGATAGACTTACAGATTGGAAAAGAAAACTAAACCAGCTTTAATAAACAATAATAGCATTAATAAGAAAAAAATTGACATAATGAAATACATACAAATATATATAAAACTATTATTCAATGCAACTCCCCATCATGATAGCAATCCCCACTGACACTGCAGAGAAGGCAGCACCGGGCTCAGCAACAGAGGGGAAACATACACAGGATTCGGAAACCCAGGATCAGAATCGAGGGAAGAAGAGTCCTCTTCAGATGCCAACCATTGAAGAAGAGAACTTAACCGCTTTGATCCCCCAGCTTTACACTGAAGATGATGTATATGGAACAGAATACTTGGTTGGTCAGTTTTGGGTCACCCATCCTGTCCATTTCTTTCCAGAAGTGCAAACTTTTACTCCCTTGTGACCTTTTTTACTTTATCGCACCCTGTGGTACACAAGATTTTGTAGTGACCTTGGTTACTACAGGAGCAAGTATAAGCAAGAACTTTTCTGCATACCAACCCTTGGCAGTAACTATAAGCATCAAGCACTATCACTTCTGGTAGCAGACACTGCCCACAAAAATTTGCTGTGAAGTTCAGGAAGTGTAGTCTCTTAGGAGAGACCGTGATGAAATGTAAAAATCACTGAACAGAACTGGTTCGGGTTTATCTCAAACCAGGACAAACCTCATGTGCAATACCAGAATATTCTTACAGTCTATGGTTTACAAAAACACTACAGCAGAAACTCACAATTGCCAACCAGGTAAGTCTCTGAAAGCAAGAAGGCAAAGCAAACAGGCAGAAGAATCAGCACTCCAACATCCCTCTCAATCAAAAATGTATTAACAAGTAAGTTCAAGTGTAGGTCATTAGCATAATTTCATACTCCAAACACACAATATAAACCACATCCCTAAATTAGTATATATGTAATAGGGTTCCTGGGATTTACTTTTGAATTTTGTGTGTATTCAATATCAGTCAAAAACAACACCTCTCCTGTATAAACAAAAGACAAGCACACAGTAAGACCACTAACATGATGCTCTGGAGGCAAGCATTATTGAGCCAGACCTTTAAGTTCCTTTAGCCTCAGAAAGAATCTGAAGCAACTGCAAGACCCAGAGATTAATAACCAGGCAAACTCCCAAATACTTATGTTCTTGTTTTTAAGTGAAGTTTACAGGTTTAGAATCCAGAACTTAACTCTGCACAGTGCCAGACTAAAAATTATTTTCATTTTAAGCTTAGTCAGTATGTAAAGTATACTCTAGGGACACTGGCATGCAACGATACAAAGACTTCATAAAATTACTTTAAAAGAGTTGTAAACACACTTTTGACATGTCTACACCTCAAAATAGCTTTGGGAATTCCACATATCAAGGAGCATTTTTGTCAAGAGTTAGTCTGAGAAAATAGTCTCAGCTCAGTCTATTCCTGCTTTACTGATGGGCAGGAAGAATTTGTGATGTGCAGACTGTTGTTACACAGAAGCCCACAGACACTGGATCTGCAGACTCTGAGCCATCAACTTCACAACTCTTGAACAATTTCAGAAGGTTACGCAGGAAATACTGCAAGAGGAAAAACTTGCCCAGTTGGTAGAAGAGGAACAGTCTCATTTCAGGACTCTAGACTAGACGATTACAGTGCAAATGTCGAGCATTTGAACGGCCCTCCAGCTTCAACTGGGAAACTGTGACTAAAGGCCTGCATACAGAACTCCTGCGGCCACTAGAAAGATCAAGAGACGGCAGCCTGCACAGCCAGCGCTCCACTCCAGAACAGCTGTAACGCGAGCCACCAGAGCAACAGTTTATCCTACAGCCTTCTTAGAATCAAAGAGAATTCAGTGAAGAGATCTCAGCTGTGCACATCAACAAGTCTGGAAATGTGAATGCCTCCTTAACCAGAGGCTAAGCCACCCTGTTGATTCCAAGACCAGTAAGAGCAAGGCTGGGTGAAACAAGGACTTTGGTTCACAATGGCCAACGAAGCAACTTGGGCAGAAAGTTAGTGTTATAGAAGTAAATTGCAACGAGTAACTGGGACGAGAAAAGGTAAACTCTTCGTGAAAGAACAGATGTCTTAGTCCAATACTTACCTTCCACACAGGAGTTTTACTAAATGCTGCAGTGAAGTTAGGGAAGACCCTTGATCTTCTCACACAAATTTCTCCAGAGGAAACCCTGCACTTTATTTGTAGTGGAGGAAATGTTCACATACCTAAAGGTTGATAGCGAACTTTCACTTTGCCATACCAGCTGTGACTGAGCTTTTTCAACTCTTCTCTATCATGCAGTGGGAAAATCTGAACTAGAATACCACTGGTCAATAATCTTCTCACTAGAAGGAAAAAGAAAAAAGGGGTACCTAGTACTCCTTAAAAGGATAGTAAAGTTGATATAGACAAACAGATTACTCATTATGTACTTAGCAAGTCTAAAGTTCTTCTAAAATAAATCTAGAATTTTCATCCTAAAAATCAAATAAATTGTCTTCGCGTTAGTTAAAAAAATGTTCAGCACAGAGAGCAGTTCTACCTATGCCTACAAAGACTGTGCTGCCCACTGGAAGAGAAAGTGTAACCGCTTTACATCCATTAACTATGCCATGGGTTTGCAACATAATCAGTTGCAGCTTGAATAACAAGAAGTCCTACAGGACAGAATGAAATACTATGTGTACCTTTGTGGGGAAAGATCTGCTTCTTGCATTTGAGCAAAGAAAGGCATATCAAATCAAATCGATATTAAAAAAAACCGAAAACTAAATTGAAGAGTCGTCGTACTAATTATGGAAGAGAATAACTAAAATAATTTTTGAGTTATCAGTTTACACTTATTCTTAAATTACAACACATCTTCATTGCAACCAAACCAAATATTCCCCAATTTGTATTTAGCTTCCTTAATGATAGCAATACTACCTGCACTGATAAATGATTAACAAGCTGCTCTGGAAGTTACAACCATACATCCATAAAAAATGAAATAAATTCAAAAACATGAGCAGGGAGGCACTGGAAGTTATGTGATAGCTTTTTACCCTTTCCCATCAACATCTATCAAAAATAACTAAAAAAATGCCTTAGCTATATAAAAAAAAAAAAATCACTAATGTAAATTCATCTGACATCTACATTTATTTACATTTCCTGAACCACTGAAATGCACAGATCTCTTTCTTCTGATGACCAACACTGATGAATAAAGACACTGTTATTAAAAGGACACGCAAATATTAAGATAAATTCTCCTACAAAACTGCAGCATCTCTGCTAATGAATGAGTTTCAGCTACCATAAAAATAACACTAGCTCTCATTGCTTCTTTCTCCCATGAAAAAGCTCTTGAAGCAAAGAGGAGGATAAATGAAACCAAATTAACGAAATAAGACATCCTTCATATTTTGAAATTTATAGCTTTGGAACACTGTTACTCACTCTAGTATTTCTTATAAAGAGACAATCCATGTACATCATTATGTAATTTTTTAAAATAAATATTTTTGGTACTAATTACAAAAATAATGGATAACATCAACATACGTGAAAATTATCCAACTGAAAAGAACACGAGGACAGAGTCTCAGCCTTACAGAAAGGCTCAGGATGGAAGGCCCTCTGGAAGTTATCTGGTTCACCTTCCTGTTCATCTTGGGTCCAGCTTAAATCAGGGCTGCTCAGCCTTGGCTAGTGAAGAGCCAAAAGTCTCCCAGCATGGAATTACCACAAGTGCTCTAAAACCCTGTCCCAGTGTTTGATGACCCACACTGTAAAAAAAAATATTTCTCAATACCCATTCAGAATGTCTCTTGTTACACGGTGCATCCATTGCCTCGCTTCTTGTCCCATCACGACGGAGTGGTGAGAAAAAGTTGATTAAAAACAGTGGGACTTAAATATCTGAAGGATTTCTCTTTGTTGCAGGAAAACTAAGGTTGGGTTTTTTTCCAACATGAACACAATCACACTTCAACGCAGCAAGTTACAAGCAACAAACCACACTGCTTACCAATGGACTTTCCTGGATACAGCTTTGCCTGAGGATATCCAGGGATCATTTTTTCATCCTTGGCTCTCAAATTTTCAAGTTCATGTTTGATGATATATTGACACTCTGCCGTTGTAAGGAAATTGTGATTGTCGTCTGAATCAAAAAGAAGGCAGTATGAAATTGTGTGGTATAGAAAGAAAACAAGCAACTAACTAAGAAAAACTGCGAAAAACAGAAAGACAATAATTAAGCAACAATTACTGCCAAGGAACATCCACTAGCAAAAACTCCATCTTTTAAAAAACATGTTTTGGGAAGATGTTTTCTCTAACTGGCACATGTTGGCCGCTGCACTTTTGACTACCCAGGTGAACCAAGAGAACAAATTAAGAGATAGAGACACCTCTGAATTACTGACTGCTGGCCACCAGGAAAGTATTCCAGCAAGTACTATATACTCTTGCCCTGCTAGAAGAACCTTACTTAGGTATCCACTATCTCAGAATGTCTCTCCATATCTCTTTCTTTCATACACTTTGTGAAGTATTTTCATAACGAAAAAGCAGTAAGATGTCAAGACAAAACTCTAATACAAAGAGTAAGAATACAGTAAGAATACAGTATCAGTTAAATTGTGGAGCTTGATACACTAGTAAGACAACACATGGTGCAGGATTACTTTTATAGATGACACATTTTTCACCTCATCTAAGCACGGTCAACTACTTTATCCTCTGATCAGATCTGGACAAAATTAAAATTCTATTAATGTTTTTAAGAAAAGAACAAAGGCCAGGAGATTGAGCAAAAAATTAGACTTCCCATAGTTGGAGTTCCTTACTTCAGATAAACCCAAGAACCTTTATATTGAAAATGTGGTGAAAGGCACCACCAAAACAGGCACATGAAAAGTATTAATAAAACTAAGCTGGAATTCCAATATTTACCTCAAGAGTAAAGTGAGTTCTACAACCGCAGGAGGGTTAAATATCTTACAGGTAGTACACGTAAAAGATGATGTTATTGCGTTTGCACCTCCTTAAAATAAGAGGAAAAGGAAAGATTCTGCCAACCATGCCTAAATTCTATTGAACACCTCTGTACCGTTAATTATTTAATTCTGTTTAAAATGTATATACTAGAGTATAATATACTAGAGTAAAATGCTTCTGTTTTCTCCAGCTAATTATAAGGTAAGTCTCAAAATTGGCTCACATAAATTACATTGCTATGTTAATGCATAACATTGATTGTTAATCCTGTACTCGTATTTATACACGATTATTTCTTGTCTGATTTTCAACACAAAATTTTCATACAAATAGAGGCTATTTGGCACATAAAAAGGCACAAAGTCAAACACAAGCAAAAAGTAAAAGCCGTATGAAAGAAAAAAATATTTTATTTTGCTATAGGAACTGAATTTCCATGGGTAAAAACTAATAATTTTTTATGGCTTGTTCTCCCTATTTCTGTTCATAGTTGCCATTCCAAGGAATAGAAGGTCTGTGAAAGATTTTGCAGTGTAGTTGCTTATAATCTTTAGCCAGAGGCTGGCAATGACAAAGTCCCCTAAAACTGCTTACCTGCAAAATCTTTGAAAGTTTTTCTACTGCTGTATGTAAAAGTTCTCATTGAGTTATCATGACACTCCTTGACCAGACCCACAGTTTCAGCTCCCAGCAACAGCCTTAAGTGGGAAGCTCCAACTAGATAAATATTTTCATCTCCATTTTCTGTGACCACGGGTTTAACCAGCAGTTGTGCACCTTTTAAGAAAAAAAAGAAAAAAGACAAAATAAGGAAGATAATACATAAAAATGACAACTCAAAAACTTAATATGTTAGCATGCATCATATTGGACCAGTAGGTCCAAAAGCAGGAGTGCTAAAGCTACACCCTGCAACATTGTACCAAGTCTCGTAGACAGGATAGTACATGATGTTTTGGCAAGGCTTACAACGTTCTCATCAGCGACAAAAGAAACACGCTCTAGTCAACTAGCACAAAAAATTACATCAATAACTACACTGAAAGACAAGTTATCAGGATTTCACTGCACAGATTGAAGTATTTAAGAGTACAAGCCAGTATTTTCATGGATAACCAAATTAACAAGGCTCAGTTATTACACTTCCATGACACCAGCATGAAGCTCTACTCTTACATAAAATTAAGTGACTCCAAAATCCCATTAGTGGGATTGGCTAAACAATAATTAAAACACAAGCTACCTAAAAACTAATTTTCTGCATGTCTTCTATATTATGATGACAGCCAACCTGATTTCAAAGTGTTACAGAAAGTCATACTGCACTCACCTCCGTTCGCTTTTTTGTCCACAATTCGTTTATTGAACCATTTTATGGTTTCCTCATTGGTGCCTTTTGCAAGCTCAATTACTACCAGAGGCTTGAAGTTAGGCTCAGGTGTATCCAAGAAAGACCAGCTTTCTGCCATCTTCTGAGAGCCGGTTAAGTACAAAAACAAAACAAAAATGCCAGCTTTAAAAACCTGTTCGGTATCAATCTAAAAAACACAAAACTTTTCTATAGTTAGTTACATATGTCTATGCCTAGCAAAGTGTCAGTGCCCGTTTCTGTGGACCTACTGAAAAGAGCAGCTTGAGTAACCTCTCCAGTTGTCACTCAGCAAGATGCTGCCAGTCTTTCTTCAGTGGTATTTCTGTCCTCTGTAAGTAGGAAAATTGTGGTTGGCACATATAGCAAAGTAGCAGTGATGAGAAGGCAAAAGAACAAACCAACAACAAGAAACTACCATCAAAAACAACACCTTGAAACTTCCTAGACTGAACTTGTCAGCAAATGAAGAAATTAACAAAAGAGAACATTTAGTCAAATAAGTATCTAAAATCAGTAAGCTTCTCCTGGAAAGGGTGTGCAAAGTAATTATACATTTAAGGAGGAACCCTATCAGTTAATTTTGTGAAGCTTTAACCACACCAAGGAAATTGATATCACCTTGGTAGGTGAGCAGGATATCTATCTACATATAGATAAGCAAATCATGCACAAAGAATTTAAACAACTCATTGAAAGATATAAAACAAGTGTTCTGTGACAAAGTCTATCGGCAAAATGTTGAGCCATCAGCATAGCTTTACATGGAAATAATCCAAGTGATCTAAGAGAACTTTTATAGAAAAAGATCTTTAAGATCTTCAAGGTCATTTGTCAACCTAATGCTGCCAAGTCCACCACTAAACTGTATCCATAAGCACCACATCTCTTAAATACTTCTAGGGATGGTGACTCATCGCTGCCCTGGGCAACCAGTTCCAACACCTGACAACCCTTTCAGTGAAGAAATTTTTCCCCATGGCCAACCTAAACCTTCCCTGGCTCAACCTGAGGCCGTTTCCTCCTGTCATATCAGTCGGTACTTGGGAGAAGAGACTGACACCCACCGTGCTGCAAACTCCTTTCAGGTGTCCCGTCAGCCTCCTCCCCTCCAGGTTGAACAACCTCACTTCCCTCGGCTGCTCCTCCTAAGTCCTGCTGACCTCGTGTCTTTGACTTCCACAGAAATGATTCTACACAGATCATTGTATCACGCTTCATAAAGGAACTTGGAGGTGTTGATAATACAAAAAGATAAATCTGGTAACTAAGCTCCTCAATTTAAAAAGTAATAATTAAAAGAACCCCACAAAAAGAACTTGTCACGGAGTTAATTTACTGGATTTTAAACCGAGGGCACAGCTATTTGCTATTTACCGAAGGCAGGATTTTAGCCACTGTCTTTAAGCAGTTCTCCCCTCCTATTTAAGGACTGAAGTTACTTAATTTCTGAATAAGTTGCTCTAAGTGCGCAGTTCAGCTTTTTTAACAGTTACACGTGCAC
>NW_009735817.1:0-26832 GCF_000703405.1 Apaloderma vittatum | reverse complement strand
GACAAGCTTCACACTCTCTTCTCCAGCGTGAATCGTCCCACAAAGGATGACTCATCACAAACTGCCCAATGGGACACACCTCACAAGGGGTAACCCACCTGTCGTGAGTCTGAGGTGCAGTCCTTCAGGAAAACTGCTCCAGTGTGCGTCCCCATCTCAAAATCCCCACCAGCCACCCTGCTCCAGCGTGGGCATTCACTCTTCCATGGGCTACAGGTTCCAGCGGCAGGTTGCTCTGATGCGGGCTTCCCACGGGCTACAGCGCCCTTCAGGCATCCACCCACACGGCGTGGGGTCCTCTGCCCCACGGTGGACATCTGCACCCTGCCCGTGGGCTGCAGGGGACAGCTTGCTTCACCATGGTCTTCAGCACGACCCGGGGGACTCTCTGCTCTGGAGCCGGGAGCTCATCCTCCCCCTCCTCCTTTTTCACTGACCTTGGTGTCTTCACAGATTCTCACTCCTCCATCTCTGTGCCAGCTGTTGTGGTGCAGTTCTTTTTTCATCGTTCTTAAGTTTTCAGAGGCGTTCCTCTCCTATCACTTTACTGATAGGCTCAGCCTTTGTGCAGCAGCGGGTCCCTCTTTGGAGCCGGCTGACATTGGCTCTATCAAATTCGGGAAGCTTCTAGCAGCTTCTTGCAGAAGCCACCCTGCAGCTCCCCCACTGCCACCAAAATCCAGCCAGGCCAACCCAATATAGGAGTGAAAGAAATGTTCCCTCAGTCTGGTGACACATACTCATACAATTTGTATGAACACTTTTGATCCTAGATTGTCCAAAAAGTAGCCTCTGTTTGTTGAGCTGACATTGGGTGAAAATAGGTAGGACTGCTGGTGATAAAGGTTAAAGGTCTTGATCCAGGTCCATCCTTCCACATACAAGGTAAAGGATCACTTGAAGTTTGGGGAATGGACTTTCTCTCCTTATGTGCCTACAGGATGGTAATAACTATACCTGAGCATGCAGTTGAATCTGAAGCTGCAGATGTGAAAGCAAATCAGCTGTCAGCTCTCTAACACTGAACCTTTAAAACTCAGGCCAAATTTTTGAACCAAAGACATTCAAATGCATTCCTTCTTCCCATACACACTTCATTTTCCAACTAGTTTGTTTTTAGTAAAGGAAAGCCTTTAAAATGAAAAAAAAACATCTAAACCATGTCTGTTGCATGCTTCTAAATATTGAGTTTTAGAGCTCACACAAAACTCTTTTGGTGAACATTCAGCTGTGTGTGTGACACGGTAGCACACACCTCGATGTGTCAGCATGAGGGGAGGATGAATGTTGGGAGACTGCACCATAGCCACAGTTATGGAGAGATTTAGAGAGAGAGAGAGGTTCTTAGCCCTAGAAATTTTGTTTCAGCAGTTAAGTCAGTAAACGGATTGCTAGCATCAGTATTGTTATTTGACATTGAAGTTTTGTATCTGGAACAGAAGATTTAATTTCTGTCCAGTCCAGAGAGTAAGCATTATGACAAGATTCTGATTTGCAAAAATCAATGCTGTGAGAGGCTTAGTTACCTAAACTGAAGTTTTCTCTGATTACTGACACAGCTACCATTCAAGAGAGAGGTTTTCAAAAGTATTTTCACTTGGAAGTAATATAACTTTTATTTGTGCTCTCACACTGGGGGCCGGTTATCTCAGCCAGTTGGAGCGTGATGCTGATAACACCAAGGTTGCGGGTTAGGTCCCCATGTGTTGCCTGATCTAGTTGAGAGGTGTCCCTGCCCATGACAGGGAGGTTGGATTATATGATTCTATGATACTCAGTGACCCAGAAGTGGCTTTTCAGTATGACTAAGACTTTTTTTAGGGATATGCCAAAAAGAAATTTATTTCCTCAAAACAAGAACTTGCTCCTTCCCCAAAAGAAAAAAACAAAAAACAATAGAAACCAAAACCCAAACTCAACTGCATGATCAAATTACGTTTTCTAACAATGTGAACTGCTGGGTTTGAAGCACTGTACCTTTAACTGTGTTTGTATAGCTGAAAGGCCAGCTATGGCAAGAATGAAGCTTGGAATGAATTCATCGAGATATACTAGAACATGTCTACATAGTCTAAGGATGTTCAGATTCTGTATCTCTGAAGAAGAGTTGTGGGCAGTAGGTCATTACTATATGGTTTGATAAGGAGGTAAGTACATAGTCATGGGTAGCTTGCCATTATAGAGTTTCTGTACATCTACACTTATTCCTCCAGGAGGAAATTTTGTCATCCAAATAGATCTCCAGAGTTCATTCTGGCAAATACTATTAATATCATGGGTGACTACTATATCTTGTATTGTCCTAATGAATCTAATTTTTAAACTTTTGGCTGAAGTTATTCTAAACAGAGCACCTCTATTTCTTGACAAAGGGCTTGTTAAATAGAATTTGCTTTGGCAAAAGCACTACTGAAGTCAGTTACCAGATACTTTCCTTCTTTTTGCTGTAATTTTCCTGCTAGGAATCAAGATTTAACAACAGAAAAATAATTGAAGACAACATAATACTAGATGTCTTTAAACCTTTCTTCATGTCACCTCCATTAATTATAGTGCGTTTTTAATACTGCAGATTGCAAGTGATATAAAACTCTAATGCAGTGATACCTGTTCTATATATATATATATATACACACACATACACACATTTGTGCTATTGTGCTCTGATTAGTTTCTAATACTTCAGCTGCAAGACTGAAAATTCCTACTAAAATGTTGGACTCTAAATCTGGTAGTAAGGAGATATATTAATTATGTTTACAGTAAGAAGCTAAATTTCTCTCGATTATGTAGTTTAAAGCTCTTCTTCCGTTAAAGACACTTCACACTATTGACACTGTAAATGGGTTTAAATAAAATTGGTGATAATTTTGTATGCTTTACACTGCCAGATTTAGGTGAAATTATCGTAATGTAGTAAAAAGATTAAATACGAATAAATCAGAAGGGTCCATCAAGCTACCTTTACTCTTCATCTCTGTTTTAGCTGTGTTTTCCTTAATGGTGGTTCTTTATGAAGCTGTTATATTCCAATAACACAGAACAGCCCACTATTCAAGTAGTTCTGCCAGCAAGTGCAATTTTAATTTTTTTAATTTTTTTTTATTTTTTAAATATTTTTTGTTTTGTTTTAGTACTTCAGCTAAAGATGTTTTTTTAAGTAGAGCGTGTATGATAAAACTAATCTTAATCTGTTAATCTGTTCAGGATGTTCAATTTCTGTGAATCATTTTATATTGGTGCACTGTTTTGACTGATGTGAAGCATTCTATCAATGCCCAATAAACTGGCATTCTCCTCCCTTCTACCTATACCCCTTTAAAAGCCCAGTACACAACAATATTTTTCTGAGGCATAACTGGAAAAACTGGGCTGGGAGCTATGAGTGAAAGAAAAGCATACAGAGAGGTGTGAGAGGAAAAAAATTGCTGAAAACGGAGAAACTATTCCACTAGCTCTGCAGAGCAATATATTATTTTTGAGATTTTGAAGATAGGAGTAGCTTTTGAAAGAGCATTAGTGTTCTTTTGTACAGAAAAAGGTTCATGTGTTCAGCCTATTGGAAAGTGCATTTGCTCTCATTCTTCCTGTGCAGCACAAAGGCAGCATTAACGAAAATGATAAATAGTTTGATGAGTAGGCCAGGTGGCATAGCAATGGCTTGCAAGACTGCTGAGCTGGAGACACAGGTTTTAAAACAAACTTGGGGCTCTTGCTTCCTGGACTGGTTGAAGTTGAACATGTCGAGGAGGTAATGTGATTGATCTCTTTGGAGGAAGATGCCAGCTGGAGAGCTCACAAACTGCTCCTTCAGGATTCTCCTTAAAGATGAATTGATGGCAGCTTCTGAAAAGAGTTACTCACACCGCATTCTTCCCAGCCATTCAGAGGTAAGACTCTGTCACAGTGGCTGCTAAAAGAAGGAATTGAGAGTTTAAAGGGACAGGAAAAAGGTGTCCCTGGTGAAAGAAACTGCAGGAAGTACATTCCCAAAATGCAGCTATTATTTCTATACTGTTGTGAAATATATTTTATTTTTTTTAGGATCTTGCTCTCACAAATGTTTGGGTTCTCTTTTTCAGTACATTAGGATCCTGTAATGATAATAGAATAAATATTTAGCATTTCATCGGAGGGCTGCACTTGATTATATATTGTAAGTCTGTTTTAAAAATATTCTAGGCTGAATTCTGTCCTTTTGTGCTGATGAGTATCTTCTCAAAATCATAGTGAAGAAAGGACTCGTTTCGTCCTTAGTTTCATTGTCCTTGTTGTTCTTGTATTATGTTCTTCCATTCGTTGGAGGCTCTTGTACCTCTTTGTCCGATTAGCTACACATCAGCTCTGTAGACATCCTTTCGAAACTGTCCCTTGCTAATCCAAAGACTTTATTTCTCTATGTGTGACAGCTCATTACTTTGATCCTGAATAACCAGCTTGTCCTTTTCCTCTAATGTTGGACAACAGCAAAAAAAGTTACTTTGGCAGTAACAGTAGCTCAGAAACTTAGAGTTCATGTGTAAATACTCCATGCGTGTTTGATCTAAAACTATGTTGGCCCTTAGCCATATGCACAGAGGGTACATGGGTATAAATGGAGTCCCACAGACAAACTGGACGGAGTTAGGAGGAAGGAGTCTTCCTTAAGTCTTGGGAATCTCACTCATCCAAATTGGCAGTATTAGGAAAAAAAGAAAATACAGAGAAAACAAATATTGCAATATCTGAAAATGAAAGCAAACAATGAATTTGTCTGACTTCACTTGATGTATTCAGGACTAGATAAGTTAAAAAGACTAAATAAGGTAGAGCTCATTTCTGGTTACTTTAAGGCACTAGTTCTACTGCAAAAAGCCTTAAACTCTACCATGGCTGTGAAAAACTCCAAACACAGACTGTTAATATAAAGGCAGTGGCAGAATTTATTTATATCATATGTTGATTGCCTGGTTATTTCTCAACTGTGAGATGTTTTGACCTTCTGCACCTTGTTTTAGCCATTTTGCCTCTTCCTGAAAAAATAGAGACGTTAGGGTGTGACAGGGAAGAAAAGCTCAGTGACAGTCAGCAGATGGGAAGTAGTTACTGTCCACAACTAGACTGAGATATGGCAATTTACATGTAAGAGCTTGTTTTTTTAGGTATACCTTTCCAGTGCTAATTTTTTTTTGTCATTGGTTACAAATAATGACCTAGAAAAGAAGCCAGTGGGGGGGTTTGGAAATTAAACTGCTCAAGATGGTTAGAAAACACTGCAGGCAAACCAATCCAGAGTTATGGGAGTTTTACTTAAATACCTTTAAACACAAGCTTCACATCACTTGTTTCGTTAGTGTGGAAAAAGATACATTTACATAAACCTATATCTTTCCTCTCCCTGGGAAGAAAGGAAACTCTGTGTTTGTTTTCACCACAGGTTCCATGCAGTGCACTGATGCTGTCCAGCCTGAGAGCTGGCTGGGGGAGCAGCAGGCTTGGACCCTTCTCTGTAACAGTTTCTGCTGCTTTAAGCGTAACAGCTCTTTACCCGCCGTTTGGACCCTCAGGAGTGTCCTTGTCCCAGTGAAGGGTGTAAGGGCTGCATCCTGCCTCCCTCCTCAGCCCGGCTGTGCTGGGGCAAGGAGCTCCCTCCCCTCCTTCTGCTCTCTGTGAGGATGTCTTCGGCCCCGAGTGGCAGCTTGTGTCTTTCTTTCAGTACTTTTGAGCAGGGGTTTCCCTACCTTTGATACCCCAGGGCAGGAGGAGGTTCATTACTGCTTACATTGACTCAGCACCAGGCAGGTCACAACAAACCCCCTTGTGCCTTGCATGGGCAATGATCTCCAGCATATCAACTCCAGTGCCGTCATCCAGGCAGGATGGAGAGGAAAATTTGGTTGTTTTTTTTTTATTATTTATTTATCACAATCACTCCATTTTTGCCCAGGAAATACATTCGATGCTTTTTATTAAAAGGGAAAACTAGACTTCTCACACACTTTATATAACGCAAATACTGCATCACAAACACCAGGTACAGTGCAGTGGAAGGAAATTTTCAGCCTTTGATTTATATTTAAAAGAATCTGCTTTTGAAGTGTGATACAGGTCTGGGAAGCCTTTACTCAATCTCAGCTCCCAGTAATGCCTTACCAAGGAAATGCTGCTTCACAGCGTTTTACCCATCAGTGCTCTGACAGAGAAGTAAAATGTATCAGAGCGGTGTGCTTGGCTCTATCTGATTTTTTTGATTGTTTTGTTCTGCGAGGTGTTTCTCTGCTGTAAGGAGCTGTGGGGTGGCTATGGGAGTTGGACTTGCCATCAACTGTGAGGCAGCTGCACGGTAGCTCCCCACACTGTGTGCAGAGAGGTGTGTCCGGGGGCCTCTGTGAGAAAGGTGGCAGCCCTTGCGAGTGGTGGAGTTTTGTTTTCTGCAATTGTTCCTGTGAGAGCCTAGCAAACTGGAAACTGTAGAGCTTGTGCCAGCAAGGATTTATTTTTTAAATGTGGATGAGGATGAAAAATATTCCTTGTAGTGGATGGCCTGGTGGACTAGTGAAGTGAGTCATTTAGTAGACTGGAACGTGTTTTGTGCCCTGCATAGTTCATCTGAACTTCATAAATGCTGATGGCTGGAAACACAATGAAAAATATATATTTAAAAATGGATATATGTGTTAAATGTAAGTATTACTAAAATTAAATATTTTGCTACACTTAGAAGCTATGAGCAACGATACTACGCATTAAAAGCTTAAGGCTGCTTTTTAAATTTCACGTTGATGAGAACAGGAAAAAACCTTCGTTTTGAAACATCTGGAATTTATTAATGTCTCAGATTTGCTTCGTCATAAAATATGTTTTGGAAAAGCTCTTTGGTTACTATTTCTGTGTCCTGACAGTTATTGAAGATACAAATAATTCTTAATTTGCTTGTCGGCACACCTGTGCTGCCACAGCACTAAGGTCCAGTCAGTTCACTGCAGAGATGGGCGTTACCCCGTTCTCAAGCTCAGGTTCCTCCAGTAATTTCTACAGTTTTTGAACTGCCTTCACAGTGTGGTACTTTGTTTATTACTCATTGCTTCTCTCCGAGATACATGGGTAACCCAACAAGCAGGCACTATAGTTATCATATCATTCTCTTTGACAGGTTTTAGTGGCTCTGCTATTAGTTCTCGCATCTGTAAGTGTTCTGTTTCAAATTTTGGTGTTGGTTTTTTTTTTCATTCTCTAGGGTAACTCAATCATAACAGGGTTTATGAAGAGGAGAACTTTCTTTTTTCAGTTCTTGAGTTCACATAAGCTCTTGAGGAGAGCATGAAGTGATGTCCACTTTGCTCACTTTCTTGGGTAATGCTCTGAAACAGTACAAAGCTTGGAAGAAAATTTCTGAGTTGTTGGCTCTTGCTCCCTGCAGTTTATTGTCAGCCATAGAGTAGATGTTTAATTCATAAGAGCATCATGAGACATTTGCTTCACGAGCTCCTGTATGCCACAAAACACTTTTCACCATTCTGTAACAAACTTTGGACCTACAGTGAAAAATGAGAACTGTATCGCATTGGTGCAAGCAATGGGGATAGATCAATTTGTCAAGTCCTACATTTGCTTACTAAAATTTTGTAACTTAGGGACTTGCTATAGGGAAAAGCAGCCTTGCTTCCATCCCACCTTAATGTTTCTTGACAATCTTAACTGTCCATCCAGTCTCCAAAGGTGTAACAAAGGTAATTGGTGTGGCACTGAAGAATATGAATGAAACACAAATTAGGCACTTTGCCCTTCTATGTAGACAATGCTTTGAAAGAACAAACAGTTCACAGTCTAGAAATAACAACCAGATTTCCTATTAACCCTTGATATATTAAAAATATTCAGTACAGTACTTGTACCGAAAACTTGAATTTCATGAATCACTTTAATGTCTTATACAGTTAAATTTATTTCACAGTTGCTTCCACAAACAGTAAGTTTTTTTTATGGAGTGATTCTGATTCCCAGACTTGCACAATAGAGTAAAGCTTCTATTTTTCTCTTGCTGTTCTTTAAAAGTGATTCAGTATAGAAACATGACAACCATGACTAACGCTCAGGTGTTTCTTCTCTAAGATGACTGTCATAACCATCATACAAACAAGTGTTTATTTGTCACTTGCTGAGCAACTCCAGCTGCAGATTTGGATAACAGTGCACTTAAGAATAGTCTATAAAATTTAATTCATTCCTTGACTCCTGGATAAAACATAATTTGAGTCCTCTGGAAAAACAAAAAAGCCAGGTATGTTTGAGATTACAAAAATTCTGAGGGGAAAAGTCATCATGCTATCATCCAAAAACAACTGTGTGAGTGAGACACAGTTCTGATTTTCCTTATTTTGATTTGATGTCTATTTTGTAATCATTGCCTCCATCTGAGACTCAAAGAGGAGCACATTTCTGAATCTCATAATCTTAAATCTCTTTTAGCATATTTTCAGCAGTAATGTTTATTTTTTTAAATGGCTTTCCATTTTTGTGTACATATCTTATGATCTCTTTGAGCAAATTGTGGACTTCTCATCTTTAGCAGTTTACTTAATGCTCTCCCATTGGGACATCAATAGTTGTTTTGTGAAACTGATTATAATCTTCCTTGCCACATATCTGTGAGAGAAAGCTGTGTTTAAGAATTTCACATTGTCTTAATCTCCTGTACTCGGAGTGGTTTCTAGTTGTGATGATCTGCTGCAAGGAATGACCTAAAGTTCATGGGAAATGTTCAGTGTGACATGGAACTTTTTCCACTAGATATGACTTGAAAATTAAAAAACAGGTCGTCCCAGAAGTTCACATTAATGTCTGAATACTTCAGGGGTACAAGGTACTGAAGATGTCTATATATTCAGATTCTCAATTCCTTACCCCAAATCTGCCATTTTATACCCAATCATCTTGCTTTTAAATGTGATGCAAGGAGTTTAGATGGATGCATGTCTCTAGTTCACACACTGACAGCTCATGTATCAGCTTTGGATACTGTTGTCATATGGCACTATCTGATTCAAACTAATGTGGCCATTTAGAAAGACTGTCTTTGACTCCATCCTCTCAGTCATATTTGACTAGTGAGCCCCAAAAGCCAGGATTCATTTTTTTCTGACAGCATGACAGATGTCATACTACCTGTCCCATATTGCCACTCTTGTGGTTGGTAGTTCTGTAGTGGAAGTGCATGGATATCAGAGCAAGTGAGCATCTGGGAGGACTTTGCCTTTGAGAAAGACTCTGCTTTGAAAAGTGGTCCTCCCCTCAATATGAAATAATCTAAATTTTTTGACTGCAGGGTTATACATTCCATTTGCCTTATTTTTCTTAGTCTTAAGGAAATGAGAAAGATTTGAGGACAATCCTAAGTGGTTTTGTTGACATGTTGTTGTCAGAGATTTTTGATAAGGTGATTAATGGTTATGAGGTATGCTATTTTGTTAATTTCAAAGATTTACTTTCATGTAATTGTCCCAAATTATATGAAAATGGTGTTCATATGCAGTAGATGTGGAAGTTCTTAAGTTAGAAAAGACGCCTCTACTATATAGCTTTTAAGGATGTTTATTCAAGATTATTTAGAAATCAAGTATTAAATCCATTTAAGCTTCTGTTAAATATATTAATTCATGTTATGTAAATCTCACCATAACATCTGAGGTAAATATGGAATTTTTTTTTATGTTGAATTAGTTTCCAAAAGTACTATTTTCACATACATGTAGACATATATCTGGTGTGTACTCAGAAGTCACGTATACCCTATCTATCACTGCTCTGTGTCTTAGCAAGTGTGGACCAGGTCTAGTCGTGAGAAAGTACTTAATTTTCCATACCTTTTCTGCCAACAGTATTTCTACTAAAGATTGCCAATAAATATAGCAAAGTTTCTCTGATTCTTTAATGGTGGCTTTTATATCCTTTTCAAAGCAGGACAGGCAAGATGAAGCAACGAAAGCAGCAAGTCTCAAATTAGACTTGCTAAATATAATGTAATAGGTGTTAAAAAATATTTACAAGTTACTTGTGATGAACCAAAGTTTCCAGTTGTCTTCTTCTGGAAAGCAACGGCAAATACTCTGGAATACGAGAAATTATTCTTATCCACTCTTGAGTTAAAAACACTCTACTCTGGCCTTAAGTTTTAGTATGATGTTATGTTACGTGCAAAAAACCATTAACTTTTTTCAGCACACGCTGAATTATGGGATTTAGTTCTTCACAATACTTTAGCTGTTAGTGAAGAACCTACAAAAATGTTTTTTAGAAGACGAAAATTTGAGAGATTATTTAGATGTACATAACAATTGTCTTAGTGTGAATAATATACACATTGTTGATAAAGTTTGTATGTGATGGGAATATTACTGAGAAGTTGTGGTGAAAACAGAGACATTGTCTGTGAAATAGACTTGTGAGTGAAGAAGTTCCTAAATGGAGTAAATAGCAAGGCCGTCCTTCAATGCTCTACGTTGGTCCTAAGACATCTACCGGGCTCCTCTGCCACATCTGCAAGTGGTAGAAGGTTTTGTACAGTAAACTATAACTCCTGTTCCAGCTTATTTCAGCAGAAACTGTTGAGAAAATAATATGGATCCTTTGCAGGGTCAAAAAGAGGGAAAGATGAGATAGAGAAGACTGATTTTGTCTCTCAAATGTATTCTCTACTGGTCTGGTTCTGCTGGAAATGCTTAATTTTTTTTATAATCTAAAAGCTTCATAGCAAAAAACCATAGCAATACTATCCTACTAAAATCTCTCAGCATTATGTTACTAAAAAAACAATGCCTATTGGAAAAAGACTATATTAGATCCTGTCAGAGGTTATGATGATTTCTTACTGACGTAGTGTGGTTCCGTGTTACATTATGAGAATGTCATTTCCCAAAATCGAGACTGCTTTGACATACAGTTGTAACAAGGAAGAATATTTAGAGATAAAATAAAAAAACAATTATTTTTTTTTAATATATGACAGTGCTGCCCTTGTTGATAATAATAATTAGTCATGTCCACTAATATTTTTGATGTAGTGATGTGAGTTGTTTCAGATTTTAGAAGCAGTTTATTTACACCTGGATTCTGCTGTAACATAAATCCTAAGCAGAGCTTCAATTTTTTGAAAGTTAGATGTGTTATATATGTGCACTGAAAACATAGTGATGAACTGTAACCCTTGTTACTGCCACTAAATGGAGCATGTTCCAATGTAAGAAGTTAGCATGGCAGAATGCATTTTTTTTTCATGCTAACTCAGAAATAACTACTTTATAGGAGACCTGGTTTTACCCTGTCAGTTTAGTATAATTAAACTACCTAGTATTTAATACTGGTCACAGACCAATCAGTGGCCTGTAAACCACACTATAGACTGTTATTCTGATATGAAAATAAGGGATTTTGGAAAAAATGTTATTACATGTAATTCTGTAGTAAAAGTAAAGTAATTCAAAACTGAATTGTATTCAAGACAAATGCAATGGCATGAGTTACTTACTCAGCCTCTTTGCTGCTGCATATATATGATTTGTTACCTGAATTATCAAGAAAAAGATAAATTTAATACTCTCATGTGAATTATGTGAGAGTGTTCTACAGTGCTGTAATGATTCACTATTTTGTGTGCTAACCTGATAGATTACTTAGGAGACTGGCTAGTCTGATTACAAACTATTAGTCTGGGATAATGCTTTAATTGAATTAGAATAATTATAAACATTCTTTGAAGAGGAATGTCATCATTGCATGATAATGCTAAAGGGAGATTTGTCTGTCTTAAGGTAATCCTAACCGAGCCTGCTTAACTGTCTGTTAATATTAAGGAACAAAAAAGTCTTGCAATAAGAAAGTACTGGGAGTGCAGATACTTTTTCTTTTTTTATTCTATTCTTTTAAGTATTTTTGTGTATCTGTTGCGACATACCAAGAAGGGAGGAAAATTCAGGAATCTTTGAATGTTTATAGTAAGTTGTCCTGCTAGCAGTTCAGATTCTTGTTTTGATAATTTTCTTTTCTTTTGACTCCTCTGTTTTCTTTAAGGCCTTATTCGATTACAAGAGCTCATCAAAGCTCCATCACGATACAACCTGAGACTAAAAATCCGTCAGTTACCAGCTGACACGAAAGATGCAAAGCCATTGCTAAAGGAGATGAAAAGAGGCAAAGAATTCCATGTAATCTTTGACTGCAGCCATGAAATGGCAGCAGGTATCTTGAAACAGGTAATCCCTATTTTGCTTTAGATAGCCTAATCTCTTTCATCCCTAACAAAATGAAAGTAATATCCAGACTTAATGCCATTTAACAAGTAGGGGAATTGTACATCAGTTTTACTGCGGCCTAACTGAAAATCAGCCAAGGATTTCAGAAATAATTTTATTGGTGACTCTAACAGTAGCTGCTTTCATTATGTTTTCTTTAAAGAAATATTAGTTGGTTCATATACAAGGGAAAAGGTATATCCGTGTTTCAACTACAAAGAATTGGCATTTTGGAGAATTGCTGCTTTAACCGAGGTTTTGAATGGTTGCTGTTATTCTATGTAACAAAGATTTTTTATTTTTTATTTAAACTGAAGCCTCTAAATTGTGTACTCTTAATCAGATAGTGATATTTCAACAGCATGTTACCAGCAAACCACATTAATGTGTTTCGCTGAGAGGACAGAACTAATAGGTGTCTTTCAGAACCATATTCTCCTCGCAGTACCAATGGGACTGCAAACCAACTGAATACGTTTGGGTATGTCCTTTAAAAGTAATTACTTTCTTGTGTACATGTGAGATGAGCAGGTGTGATACAGTGGAATCTCAAATACTTAACTGGCTTTGTATGGCAGAAGCAGATTCTAGTGATATTTTCCAAGAGAAAGTGGCAATATAGTGGTGTACAAAGCACATAGCTCAGAAAAAAAGTTAAATGTAACTCTGTAGTGTGCATAGAAGAGAAGCCTTTATGCGTTTTCTTTAGTTTAATAAGATAGCTGCAAAGGCTGGGAGTTCCTTATGCTCAGAGGCCATTTTACCCATAGTTTTTTAACTGAACTGTGACTTGGAATAAGGAGAATACCAAAACCAAAACAATATTCTACATTTCTAACACACAGCTTTTAGTGACCTTAATTCATATTTATATTATGTTTGCTAGCAGACTGTTTAGATTGAAAACAAAATCTATTTAAGGTTTGAAAATATGTCTCTCATTAAAGGCACTTACGCACTTAGGGGTATTGTTGTGTGTACAATTTAAATTGCTGGTAAACATACATGTGTACTATCATTTCTTTGCTTTATGGTTCATTGATTAAAAGACTTTTATTAAGTCCTAGTGATTTTAAACCTCTGCTGTTGTTTTTTGCTCTTTGCTAAGCATATGCCAGTTGTCTAATTGTTTAGCCCAAATCATTAAATGTATATTTAATTATTGTGACATCTTAAAAATGCGGATGGAAAATGTGTTGATGACAATACAAAGCTACAGTACTAACAATAAGTCTATAAAGATACATCATTTATACCGTACTTAGTAGTTTTTAGGTGAAAGGGAACTTTTTTCTTCACAGTATACAACATTGTGAAAAACATACGACTAGAGGGAAGTAAGAACAAAGTTAAAAGCATGGTATCTTTAATCATGTCCTGGGACACAAGACTGAATATTCAGCCTCTTTAAATCAGATTGCAAACCATTTAATCAAACTACTCTGCATATGATGAAGATTATAGAAAGAAGACACGGAAACTTTTTTCTAGTGTTTAGATATTTTTGAAAGTTTCTGTAGACTTTTAGCTTACCTTTCAGCTGCAATATTGCAATGCTTTAAATATGCCTAAAATTAGTAGTTCTGGAGCTAAATGTGAGCTCTTGCTGTCAAAATTGACACAAAGGATGTTAAGAATATGTTTATTATTTAGTGATAATATTCCAAATATAGCATTTGCAATTGTTCGCTGAAAAGTAATTAAAAAATATCTTTATTCATTTGTGAACGATTAATTAATCCATTTTTTCTGGTAATGGAGGGGTGAACTTGGGGAGACACGACACGGAGTTTCTTCTTGGAGGGATGATTAGAAAGATTAACAGTGAAGTTGGTGGAAGGGAAAACAAGCTGAAAATAAAGAAAACAATGTTCCTTAAGAGGCCAGTGAAATGGCAACTACTGTATTCTGGCCAAAAGTACATCACAAAAAGGGAAACAAAAATCCTGTCATTCAGACAAGCATAATTAAATTAAGGCAGATCTCAGTGGTAACTACATCACCAGGCAACCAGGGAAGCAGTAATGATTAAAAAAGCTAGGGAAGCACTGGAATAATGAGAGCAATGACAGTGTTTTGAAGAGGGAGGAGTGAGGTCTTTTGAGGAGTGAGAAAAGTGAGAGAAGGATGACCTGGAAAAGAGACAACTGGCACACAGGAGAATTAGGAACATGCGTAGGATGTTCTTGTATAGAGATTCTGTGGAGTATGAAAGACCTGATTATAAAGCAGTTAAGGTATAGGTGACTGCAAATGTGTTACGTATGTAGAGGAAGATACCTTAGCTTTATATAAAACCAAAATGTTCTTAAAAAAGTTAACAATGTTTGTAGTTTTACAGTTTCTATTGAAGTTGTAATATTTCTTATGTGATACTGATTTTTCTGTGTTTAAAAGAATTTAAATTGATATTTGCACCTTATACTCTAGTTCTAAGTTCTGATGTGGAATTCTAGATGCACAGTTATAAGCTTCCTTTGGAAAAGTGTTGCTGCAGGTTTTGTCAAACTCTTGTCTAAAATGTAAAATCTGATGTGCAGCTGATAATTGGAATTAATTTTAACTTTTCTTTGGAAAAGAACATATTGACTAGTCATTTCATCATTTTTTCAGACAATGTCACAGGTAGAAATGCTCCCACAGCCTTCAGAACTCTGATCATTCTTCTATATGCAAGTTCAAGAATTGTGACAATCATATAATTGTTGCCTTCAGTGTGTTTAAGGAGGTGTGTCTGATAGTGACTTGACAAAGAGTTCTCTTGATGATTCCTGGAAAAAAAAATATTGCTTACTTGTATATGGTTTTTTTACAGTGCTAAAACTAGGCAAAAATCACTGTAGATACTAAAATTATTGAATAAATCATACTAAAGTAAGGCAACTTTTGTGCATAGCATAAGGATAAATGTTTTATAGGTGAAAATGCCATCAGTGAAAATGAGTGATGAGACATCCATAGTTTATTGCTTTAAAATTCTATTTACAAATATTTGTTCTTACTCTGTTAAGTGAAAACTGTGAACATTTTAAAATGCATGGTTGATCAAAAATTATTTGGTATTACATAGTTAGCAAAATAGATGAAGGTATTTGATAGATATCTGAGTTTATAGATCAACGCTATGAATATTTGCTCTTCATATTTACTGAAGTAGTAAGTGTCTCGTTGTTCAAAGCTTGCCTCAAGAGCATTTTCGTCTGTGGTTGGAAAAATACATACACATGTATTATAAGCTTGGGTCCTTCTTGTAAGTCTCTAGTATTGCATATCAAAATTGGAAAAAAAATATTTCCTATTAGGTTATTTTTTTAAGGAAAAGGTTCAGCAATGAATGAAAATATTGTTAAGTCAAATTTTGTGTGGCAACTTAATGTATTCATTAGTATGTAAAACTATAAGCCTCTTTCACATTTACTGCACTAAACAGTCTAATAATATTCTTTCTATCTGAAGATCTGGTTCATAAATTCCTTTAATAGTCAGTAATCTGCTCTTACTGCTAGGAAATGACTTGCTTGACCTAATTTTAGTATAATTCCAAGCCTATAGTCTGATCCCAGTAGTGTTCTTTTGCAGCTTTTCATTTGCCATGTAAATGTGATAAAAATGTATTACGTGACCTCAGAAGCATTAATCTTTTGTTTATTTTTTCAAGGCTTTAGCTATGGGAATGATGACAGAATACTATCACTATATCTTTACCACACTGGTAAGTGGCTTATAAAAACATGGTGGTGACATATAACTAAGATTTTACTATCTTTAATTCTATTACTTGACCAAGTGAATGAGCTCTCTCTGGAATGGGCTATGAGTACAAGATGTTTTCTTACTTTCACTGAAAACTCATCAGGGTATTTTAATTATTGTTCAACACTGTGCCTTGGAGACTGATAGACCTGAAAAATCGACTGGCTCTGTAGCACTACAGTTTTTAACTTTCAAGCACGGTTAGGTGTGTCATTCATAAGTGGTTGTTAATATTATGAATTTTGCCCTTGTTCTCTTTTAGCTATTTGTATGTGAAGATTATGATATTTTAAAATTAGTCATACATTCCACATTTTTATTGAAATGTTTACAAGATAATTCTTCACTGTCATGTGATTCCTGAATAATATGGTGTGAATATTGGCAACGTTTTATTTATCAGTTCACCTAAGCTTTTTGGACACATGAATTATGTAATATTCTTTGGTGTCCATTGTAGAACTAACTAAGAAGGGATTTGATCATTCTTGTAACCATCAGATTTTAACACTTGCAATGAATGAACATATAAAATATGAATGCTCTTACAAAACATAACACATGTATGTGAAGAAATTTTTTTGCTGCTCACCACACCCTATGTAAGAAACAGTTTAGAAACTGGTAAAATAGTACTTTGGAAACTACACTTGTGCACATTTTCCTGTTTTCCGTTGTGTTCAAGTTTGCCTATTTGGATTGTGGTTCACTATGTTTCTTAAAATGTAAGTCATTTCAAGTGTGAGACAAATGTTCTTTGGTAAAACCAAACTTGAAATGAACAGTGTTTGAAGTCGCATACACGTAAACGCAAAATATCCTGCACAAGTACTTGTCTTATATTAAGAAGCGTAAGTTGTTTTATCGATTACAGATTTAGGATTACATACAATAGAATTTCCCTCACTAGTCTAACAAAATGGATTCTAGAAGTTTCAAGAGATTTATTTTACTTCTTTTTAGATTTTCATTTTGTTATTTGTGACAACTGCATTTTTGAGTGGTATGCTATCCATTGGCATTTAATTTTTATTCTTAAAGCTATGTTTAAAAACTAGGATTTTTTGTCATTCTTCCTTATTAGAACCTTAGCTGTTTTTTGGGAGAGACAAGTATTATATTGACTTGGAGCTATCAAAGGATAATTTAGTGTGCAAAAGCAGACAATAGATTTTGATTTTGCAGTGTAGCTTTGGAAATTGCATCAGAATTTAGTTGTTTTGATATATTAATTACTTCGTACTTGACATGGTGAAATTCCTGTCAAATAAATTTTCTGGTCCCAGTATTTATTTCAGTCTTCTGTGTATTCTTCTCGATTGATTCAGAGTCTAATGGAGCAGCTCGTTAACACAGTGACCTATCTGTATTTATAATATATTCATAATATCATTGTGTATATTTATTATATTCCAGTGTAAACATGAATGTGGATTAAATAATTACATCTGAGGTTCTGACTTCTTTCACAGTAAAACCAGATTTTTTAAAGAGAAAGATATAACATGGTTCTAGTTATGTTAAACTTTTCCTTTGCAATAAAATGTTTTATTTCTTTAGAACAAGGACATGAGTTAAGTTACTTGTAAATGAGTATTGTTATAGCATTTTGATACCTGCTTATCTTTGGCATTATATATGGAAAATGGTATAATAATTACTAACTATAATTAAAAGTGGGCAATGATTGATAACTAGTTGATACTTTTGTGGGCTTAGTGATATTAACAATGAATAATATTCTGTGTTTCCACAGAACAATGTTTAATCTTCTTCAGCTCTAGCTAGTAAACTAAATGGAATCAAGTGTTATACCTAACACTGCCATTTCATGTAAATTTATAATATATTAAACTGCCAGCAAGAGATAAATTAAAAATGAGATAAAAGACGAAGTCTTAATTATATGCAGAACTTCTATGTTCAGTGCAACTAAAATTCTGTTAGAGCACAGTAATATGTCACAGAATCATAGAACACTTTGGGCTGGAAGGGATGTTTAAAGGTCATCTAGTCCAAGCCCCCTGCAGTGGGTGGGGACACCTTTAGGTCAGGTTGCTCAGAGCCCCAGCAAGCCTGACCTTGAATGTCTCCAGGGATAGAGCCCCAACTGCCTCTCTGGGCAACCTCTTCCAATGTTTCCACCAACCTCATTGTAAATAACTTTTTTTCTAACATCTAACCTAAATCTTCCCTGCTCTAGTTTAGAACCATTGCTCCTCATGCTGTCACTACATGCCCTTGTGAACAGTCCCTCCCAGCTTTCCAGTAGGTTCCCTTCAGGTACTGGAAGGCTGCTATAAGGTCTCTCTAGAGCCTTCTCTTCTCCAGGCTGAAGAGCCCCAACTCTCTCAGCCTGTCCTTATAGGAGAGGTGCTCCAGCCCTTTGATCATTTTTATGGCCCTCCTCTGGACCTGTTCCAACAGGTTCATGTCCTTCCTGTGTTGAAGCCCCAGAGCTGGACGAAGTACTCCAGGTGAGGCCTCCCAGAGCAGAGGGGCAGAATCACCTCTCTCAATCTGCTGGCCATGCTTCTTTCAGTGCAGTCTAGGATGTTTTTGGCCTTCAGTCTGGAAAAGAGAAGACTTCAGGGGGACCTAATAGCTGCCTTCCAATACCTGAAGGGAACCTACAGGAAGGCTGGAGAAGGACTTTTTACAAGAGTGTCCACTGATGGGACATGGGGAAATGGGTTTAAGTTGAAGGTGAATAGATTTAGATTGGACCTTAGGAAGAAATTCTTCAGTATGAGGGCGGCGAGACTTTGGAATAAATTGCCCAGAGATGTTGCGGCTGCCCGCTCCCTGGAGGTGTTCAAGGCCAGGTTAGACGGAGCCTTGAGTAGCCTGATCTAGCTGAGAGGCGTCCCTGCCCATGACAGGGAGGTTGGACTAGATGATCTCTAAGGTCCCTTCCAGCCTAGGCCATTCTATGATTCTTGGCTACAAGTGCACACTGTTGGCTCATGTCCAGCTTTTTGTCCACCAACAGTACCAAGTCCCTCTCTGCAGGGCGGCTCTCTAGCACATCATCCCTCGGCCTTTGTTGATAATGAGGATTGCCCCAACCCAGGTGCAGGAACTTGCGCTTGGCCTTTTTGAACCTCATGAGGTTCACATGGGCTCACTTCTTCAGGTTATCTAGGTCACTCTGGAGGACATCTCATCCCTCTGGGATGTTGACCACACCACTCAGCTTGTATAATAATTCTTTTAGAGTAAAATGACACTAATAACAGTATCACTGCCTACATCAATATCAATACTAGCATTAATACCAACACTGGACTCACTTCTCCAGCTTGTTCAGGTCTGTCTAGATGACATCCTGTTCTCAGGTGTATAGACCACTGCTGCTCCTGCAAATTTCTCTAATCTCACCAGGGGAGGTGAGCTAACAGTTGAAATAGGAATTGCAGGATATTAAACACTTTATACGATGTTAATTTTTTTTCAGGACCTTTTTGCCTTGGATGTGGAACCTTATCGGTATAGTGGTGTTAATATGACTGGATTCAGAATTTTAAACACGGAAAACACCCAGGTGTCATCTATCATTGAAAAGTGGTCTATGGAGCGGTTGCAAGCACCTCCTAAGCCTGATTCAGGTTTGCTGGATGGATTTATGACGGTATGAATATTAGTGTTTAGTTCCTTTTTTGTCTGTTTGTGAAGCTAAAAAAAAACTTCTAAATTTTAATGTCTGTTACTGAAATTGTTTAGAGGGGTGAGACCAAATATTATTCTAAACATGAGTCAGAGAGTAACTGCAGTGGTTCTATTGATATTCTGTAGCCTGAATACATGGCCATATTAACTTCCTTTTAAAACTACACATATTTTTTTTCCATATGAAAATGCTATGTTGTGAATTTCTGTCTAATCCATATTAGTTTTAGTGAAATATTGTATGGAATCATGTCAAATCCTGGCAAAAAAAAATCTAGATAAATCACAATTGCCTCTTTCTTGGTGTTTTGTGTATTAATCATTTGAGATTCATTGATTAATAACGTATAGGATTTAATTTCTGCATATTTTTTTATGTATGTGTTATAAATATTATAAACAACATTTTTTTAGTATCTTCTCCCATTTCTATGCTTTCACATAGCTGATTAATCTTGTTGGTTGTGGGTTTTTTTCCTTCCATTGCCCCTATTCTCTGATTTCACTTCAGTACATGAAAATCACAACATTCATACAAATAAACTTTCATTATTGAATTTTAAGTGAGTTTCTGCCTGTTAGTTGGAATTAAGTCTTGAATTGTAGTGTCAGGAAGGGCTTAAGGGATTTATTTTAAAACATATCCTAGATTAGGACCTAGATTTGAAATTTGTTGAAAGATCTGATTTTTCAGTTTGACCCAGAGTAATTAGTAATATCTTTATATCTTTGCTGGCAGAGTTCCACTGCTCTTTAGATTTTTAGTTCTTTTAGAAGCCTTTTCATGTTCCAGTTGAAAAATAGCAAATTCTGTTTTTTGAAGACTCGAATCTTAGTTATTTTTCAGTCACCTCGTTTATATCAAGTGAGCCACATAACTTATCTTTTGAAGAGTTTTTGTCTGCTGATAAGGTATAAAGATTTATAGACATTACATACAAAATGACGATACTTAAAAAAAAGTTTATTTTCTTTCTGTCTTGTTTTTAGAAAATTGCTATTTTTAGAGAAAATAAGTTTTTTTTCTTCTACTTGTTATTATCTTCAACATATTAGTTGGAAATATTTTAATTTCTTTGCTAGTTCTGTTGTGCTGCACTTTATAGATCCCATCATATGGTAGTTCAAAAGTTACTTTGCTAGTTTATCTAAATAATTCCAAATAAGCAAATGAATCTCCCATAAATGTTAGCAATCTGTGAAGTATTCATCTGGTTTACATTTAGCTGCCACTTATTATTGTAAGCAATTGCTTCGTGATTCTCTGTTTGCATTAATTGTTTCATTCTTTGATTTTTACCTTTTTTAATTTAAAATTTGTAGGAGTTCATCTCACTTGTTATGGTTGTATACTTTATGCATTTATCAACAATATCTCAAACCTCCAGATAATTACTAAGAACAGCAGCAATAGTTGCTTTATCAGAACATAGGACCATGGTCAATAAAATCATAGAATAATAAATATGGGAATAGAGTTCTGTGGGCCAGTTGCATGTTTTTCATCTTTTGTTGTGCTGTAGAAAATACCATTCTCAAGAAAGCTTCTGATGTGAGACAAAAATCTATCATTGCTAGTATATGACTGTGTAAGACCATACTTTACACTATTACTTCAGCTTGGGATAGAAAAATATAAAGAATTACATGAAAAACACACTGGTTTCCTTTGGGACCCTTAAGAGCCCTCTTGATAAACTTAAGTGGAGCTAATATCACAGATTGTGATGAATATTTTATTGGGACTCTTTATGTTGATTAGGCATTTAAATGCATTTTGCTTACCTGGTTTTTAGATACTTGAAATATGCAGACAGAATTTAAAAGATGTTTGAAGGCCTAATAATTGTGACAAGTGTTAGGTGCTTACAGAGCTTTTATAATTTGGCCCTTAGATACAGAAAAAGCATCCCCAGGATGTCAGTCTAGAAGATGTAAAAGAATGTTATGTCATGACATCATTGCTTAAAGGTCTTCCTGTGCTCAGAATAAAATAAGTGGAATAAAAGAAGTAATTTTATTGACCTATCAATAAAGTTAAGTTTGTAAAAAGTTACTTCATTTTCACTGTTTTTTGTGCATATTTGAAGTCAGAAATGCACACAGGAATTGAAGATTCTAAACAATTATTAATTGTTGCTATGGAGTACATACTTGCTGAACTGGGAATTTGTTTATTCAGAAGAAATATTAGCAATAAGTCTGCTTAATAAGAGCGTATTCAGCTTGAGCCACATAACTAAATGCCATTTAATCAGCTATTAAACCACCTGAAACTCAACAATTTGCTAAAAAGCCCCGAGGTTTGTGTGTTTCTGAGCATTTAGAGACCTCAGTGAATACTAACTGGTTTCTGATAGTGTAAAAGAAGGAAGTCATGGTTCACAAAGTCTATAAGATCTTGTGGTGCTTGTGTCCTTTTTCCTCTGAAGAAAATGTGTATATGCACCATACACAAACTAACCTAGCCATCACGACAGGATTAGAACTATCATTTTAACTCTGATGATGCATTTCATTATTTAAGATTCATAGAGTTCCCAGTCTTAATTCTTGTTTCAAGTTGTTTTCTGTAGGATTGTATAACTCTTATAATTAGTATGTAACTTTCTTCATAACTATCTGACCTTTAATATCCCAGTGTGAAAAAAAAGTGGATATAAAATTTCATCTTATCTCTTTGGAACGTTCCAAGTCAAGTTTTAAAGCGTGGTTCCTGTTGACTTCAGTTAGGATAATTTTTCCTTTGTTTCTAAGCTGTTCCTCAGGACAGCTCTGGAAATCGTAGTGGTTTAACACACCACAGAGGATTAACGGTGAAAAACACATTTTTCATCACATTTTACTATCCTTTTAGGATTTAAGATTCCCACATGGATTTTGGCAAAACAAGTTTAAACTAATTAATGAATGCCACCATAATTAATCTTTCTATTATTTAATAAATGTTTACTTATTTGCATAATGAAGAAGCTAAATCCATTCTATGATTTAGGAGAGTAACTGCAGCACAATTGGCTTTGTTTTTTTCTGTGACTCCAGAAAATATCTGAAAATGTAGGAAATAATTTGCTGTCTTGTGTCAGGCTGTGCATGTTTTCCTTACATAAACTGCTTGTGATATAAGGTTTGCTGGTATAAATATTTATAAGAGTCAAATAGGTATGACTTCCACTAAAGTCTAAATTAATTGATGACTTTGAAATAAAACTGAATATACTTTTAATATTATACGAAGAAGTCCTGAGGAAGTCCCAGTGGTCTACTTTAATGAAGAGTCTTTTCTATCATGATTCACATATTCATAGGTTTCATTTATGCTTTTAATAGTTCGTTTATATCTCTTTATTTGTTTGAGGGTAATCAAAATGGTGCTTGTCCTCATGACATATCAGTAACAATATAAATGTATTGCTCTTCAAATATATTTGTATCTTTTTATCTCTGTCACACACTTGTGCAGAAATGCATGTCCACATGCAATATAGCTTTTCAAGTTACTTAAAAGATTGTATTTCCTATATATTTCTTGAATCTGTAAAGGTCTTTTTTTCTGAATATTTGTTGCAGTCTTGTATTTACTTTGATCATTGTTTTTATATCAACATCGTTTTAGTAAACTTATAGAAATAAATAAATAATGCTTTTAGAAGTAAAGATTACATGCAACTAGCACATGCCATGCATGTTTCTTATGATAACTGTACAGGGATATGTTAAAAGTAAAGTCAAAGACCAATCTATTGCAATACTTTATCTTTCTTCCTAGTGGCCCTAACGGAATCTAACATTTCTCTATCTTTTTCTCAGTATCTCCTTGTTCTTGTTACCATTGGGTGAAAAAGTCTCAGTGAAATAATAAATAAAATCTTTGCATGTGTTCAATCTATAGCTGCGGCTTTTTCAGACGAAAATAAACTTTGTAATGAATTCTTACTTTATCCTGGCACTCTCTAACTTAGTTCAGCAATACCTAAAAGCGTCTTTTTTTTCCTTTGGCTTCTTATGTGTTTCCACATAATATCCAAAGTATGTCTACTCTGTCTCAATCTAGTTGATAAATGTCCATTCATTCATGCATTTCCTTGTTTGTCACCATTAATTTCACTTGTTAGAAGCTCAAAATGGAAATTTTTATATTTAGACTGTAGGCTGGATGGGTTGTTAGCTTTTGTACTTGCTCCATCTATAAGAAGCTTAAATATACTTAACATTAAGGTAAAAAAACCCAGGTATTGGTATGGTCAGCTGCCAGATTGGATCACTAATGGCTTATTTATGGCTTAATCATTCTACTAGAATGTTTAATTGTCTAGACATCTATTACAGGTTTACAGAAGCTAGTGCATAAAAGTAAAATAAAGACAACTTCAAAGTGTTTTTTCCGTGTGCATTTCTGTCCCAGAGATGAATTAATTAGAATATGTGAACAGCATTCAAATCAAAAGACATTGAATAGCGCTGCTGAAAGTTTTGAGGTTTGCTACAAGATAAATATTTGGAGTTGTATGTCATCTAAATGAATGGCCCTTTTTATATTCAACATGTATGATAGATACAGTTATGCAAAACTGTGGTTTTGTGGGATCAGTCTGCCTTGAAACTACTTCAACATTGCAGATTGCAACATGGACTAAAACTAATCTGAAATGGAGCCTTGTATTATGATATCCTTAAACAACTAACTTGACTGAGGTTCTTTAAACAATTCTCTGATAAACGATATATTCATTACTGTTACTTTTCAGTAACTCTGAGATTTGGAAGTGGCTTCTACTTAGCAAGAACTTGAACTAAATTACTTGACACTAAAAAATCCATGCTATTTTTCAACTAGAGTAAGATTTCTTCTTGAAAAATTAATTTATAATGTAAGTTAAAAAAATATTTATTTTGTAAAATTTTAGATTTTCAAGGGTTCATCATAATCTAGCTTGGAGCAAAACATTGAAAACTACTTAATTATGACAATTGAATATTTTATATAAATTCTAACAGTATTATCATCTGTACTGTATTAACAGAACAAAGTTCTGGAAAGCAGGAGAGTGTCATACTATTTTCAAGAAAATTTACTTTAGTATACATACTTGATTTTTTACTTTTGAGTCTGTACAAGCAACATGCAGAAAGAGGAAAAAAACTAAACTTCAAAACCCCAAGTATAAACGCACTCCTACATCTATATACAACAACCATGATTCAAACCAGGCAAAGCAGGCATGAACTGTTATGAGTTCAGAATTCTTTTACTCTACAACTATTAATCTTCCACAGTTTTCTGTGCCTCAAGTAAGAATTTAGCATTCATAATTAAGATGACCTAACAAGCTGTGCTGCTTCATTAACATAAAGTTTTCCTTACTAATTGTTTTTGCCTATCATCTGATTTAGTTATCTGCTTTCATCTTACGTTGAAAAGAGGAAATTCTTTCGATTCTGACTGTTAATTCTATTCTTTAATGTTCGCTTTAATAGCTGTATATGGCACGTGTGCAGGGAAGCAGTGCAATGATAAATGCTGTAGTTAAGGTTAATATTAGAAATTTTTTCCTCAGAAAATTCATAGTTTTGGTCTGATACATTTTGTAGGCAGCCTTAACCATCTTAAAAATCTAGAATATCTAAAATTTGAAAAGGTGATTCAGGTTTTTTTATCATGACATAACCAAGAAAAAGATAAATAACTCTCATGTCAGATAACTGGACATAAACAGTATTGGGGGTATTCTGATTGTGGCAAAAGACCAGTATATATTTCTCAGTTTCAATAGTAAAAAAAAAATTAAAAATTAACATAATAATTTGAATCTAGTTATCTAATCTATTTTAATTAACGTTTAGGTGAGCAGTATGAGCTGAGAAGTGTGAATAAAAATACAGAGGTGATAAATGAAGAGATTAATTTTTAACCAAACCCTGTTAAAATTTAGCTCTTAAGAAATCAAAGAAATCAAAGAAGGCAGTACTAGTATTTTGTATATTCAGTTCAATTTAATTTTTAAGCTTAATTTCATTCTATACTTCAATTTCTTAGTTTCTCGTGCAGTGCTCTCCAAAATTCACTGCTTTACTTTCCTTCCAAAGGAAGAAAAAAATTATTGTGTCATCTAGGGTTTTCTTTTATCACACTACTGGAGTTTGACTGACTCTCTTTGTCCTTGTTGTCAGGATTTTCAATGATTGTACAAACTGATATAGATAATAAGGTTATTACACTGGGAACAAATTCTGCACTGAGATAGAAAGTTCTACACATAGTTTTGTTTTTCTTTGGGCAAATAGACTTTTACAGTAATGTAAGAGTAAAAAAGAATACATTCATTGCAAGTATAGTATTTTTGAGTTTATTCAGTTAGTGCTTTAATAAAGTTTATCTACCAGTGTTAACAGAATCTACAGCTGCTTTACTTCCTGCTAATTCCTTGATTTTTTTTAAAAATAATAAATTATTTCATACTTATTTACATACTTTATTTGAAATGCTGATCTCTAATTCAGCAGTGAAGTTATTTTGTAGAAGACTTCGATTTTGTTGAATAACAATCTACAAATTAGCCGTTTAGTTCTGTGAACAGTGAAAGGATATTTATGAAACCACAATTTCTTATTTCTACCTAACAATATGGAAATAAGTTATATCTGAGGTAGCTAGTTAAGTAGTAATTCAGTAACTGTTAGCAGGCACTGTGACTGGACAGGAGAAAACAGATTCTCCTGGCAGCTGTACTAAGGCACATAAATAATAATCAAGTGGTTGGTGACAGCCAACATGGCTTCACTAGGGGCAAGTCATGCCTGACTAATTTAGTGGCCTTCTACAACAAAGCTACAGCGCTGGTTGACATGGGAAAAGTAACCAATGTAATTTTCCTGGACTTGTGCAAGGCGTTTGACACTGTCCCACATGACATGCTTGTCTCTAAAATGGAGAGACACGGATTTCACAGATGGACCATTCGGTGGATAAAGAACTGGCTGGATGGTCACACTCAAAGAGTTGTGGTCAATGACGCAATGTCTACATGGAGACCAGTGACAAGCGGTGATTCTCAGGGATCTGTTCTGGGTCCAGTGCTGTTCAACATCTTTGTGAGTGACATGAATGACGGCACTGAGTGCACCAGTAAGTTTGCCGACTACA